>NW_017731453.1:3070772-3078924 GCF_001890085.2 Hipposideros armiger | reverse complement strand
TTATATTGAAAATTACTTAAAATTAAGATATTGGGTGGTTTTAAAATTTTTTATCCCATTAATATCTCCTAGGAGTTTGGAGCATTTATTAAAAAAATTTAAGATGGCCCATCTAATTGAAATCTTTTATTTTTAGCTAATTAAATATTATAAACTGATAATACCATCCGGAGGCAAAAATATTACAATACATATAAAACAGACAAGTATAGACCTCAGAGACTATATATTTAAATAGAATTAGTAACAATTGTAGAGAGGACCTAAGATCTTATAATTGTCCTTATAACTTTAGGAGGCTGCAATAAGGAGTGGGGGGCGGGGGGCTGCCGCCTGGGTTTAAAAGTGCCTCTTTTTTCTCTCTCTCTCTTTAGTTACCTCAGCCTTAAGCGAAGTCTGCAGCAGCCCTCTTGTTTACATTTGAGGCTATCTGTAAGACCTTGAAAGTTACTGAGAGTTGGAGAAATCTTTTAAGACTTATTTTTGTTAAGTTGCTGAATACAGTGGAGATGTGGCTGCCAAAGAGCTATTCAAGGGGCCCCTGCGCTCTGGGCCGGTGGCAGTGGCTGCAGAGGCTTGCAAGGAAGCACTTCCCGCAGGGCGGAGGGCTCCTGTTTGGGTTTGCAGCTAGCCCAGGCAGTGAGAACTGGCACCGCATCTGCAGGAGAACTGTGATCAGGATTTTTTTTGTTGTTCCTCCCCCGCCAGCTCCTGAGAGTACTCTGGTGGCAGGGGTTCATCTTGAAGTTCTTTATTATTACCCTCTCTGCCACCCTGGGGTAGCATCTTTTTATATCCCCCGGGTGGCATGAAGCCTCTGAGCTGGTGGTGAGACTGTTGCGCACCAGTTCCCAAAGCGAAAGTACTTCCCTCAGAGAACTTCTCCATCTCCTCGAGCGCATGACCCTCTCTGAGCTGTCTTCCAACCCTTTCCCAGACCTCTGAGTCAAGGGTGCCTTCCTCAAGGAACCAAGGGCAGGTGTCTTTTACTATGCAAGAAATCCCTCTAGTTGCTGTGCCTTTACAGACCTGCTTCGCTCCCTTAGTGTTGTTTTCAGTAGCTGTAAATACAGCCGATGATCCTTTATTTATACACAAAACTTTTCTAGCTGCTGCGTATTATTATGTATAGCCTTAAGCTTTTACCTAATGTGGACTGCTGATCCTTACTGACCCTGAGTGTTCCTATCCTTATGTCTATATGGGCTGCTGACCCTATTTACAAGTAGGCTGCTGGTCCTTTATGTATAATGGGCTGTTGGTCCTGACTTGCCTAATGTTTTACTCCTGCCTGAAATTAGATATAGGGGTACCAGATTGATCAGTTCTGCTCCTCCCTATACTGCACCCCGATTTGCCCCTACCTTCTCCGAAGCGGCGCGCGCCTTCCTGTAAGGGGTCTCCTCACTTACGACTGCCTTCAATCTGTGCTCAGGTCCCTGTTCGGGGCGCCACGTTGTTGCGACCCGCGCACCAACCAAGCGTTCCTGACTCGTCAGCCAGGAACCCACCGAGAGGGTACCTGAGAGGACTGGGTGAGAGACTGGAAAAGAAAGAGACTAGAGACGAAAGCTGGGGGCAGGAGGTCCACCCAATGCTGACAGCAGAGAGTGGCCTCGTTTATTATTTGTATACAGCTTTTATAGCAAAATTAACTTTCCTAGGGCAGGTGATATTTGGGGACCTTGAGGGAGTAGCCCCCTCCTCTCAGGGAACAAATTTCTTGGAGGCAATCTTTCTGAAGCGAGACAAAACAAAGTACAGCAAGCAGAAACAGGATGGCCTTCCGTTCTGTAGCTTTCAAGGCCATTGGCTGTTTTCTCCTCAGCGGCCAACCTTCCCACACTGCTCACCCGGGCCTGAGAGCCTGTCAGCCTGACAGTTCTCAGGCTTAACCCTTACTGCAGACCTCCAGCTCCCTACAGTTATAAATGAACAAGGTATCACACAAAATTGTGCATACTGATAAAAGTGAACCGGCATCTTAAGATGACTAACCATAGACTGGGAGATCGATGGGCGGAACTGGGCTCCCTGTTACTCTCTAGTCCTGACTTCCTATTAAAACTTTATGCTTCTAACTTCCAGGAGAGGGATATATTTATATTGGGGGCCATCTTGGAAAAAGGTCACTTTTTGCATGTGGGCGGCCTACCAGAGGTGGGCGGCCAGAGGTGTGCATCTTCACACTGCTGTGGTGGTTTTGTTTCTTTTTCTTTCCCTAATAAACCCTCTTTTGGTGGACTACCTGGAGAATTCTTTTGTCCAGTCCACAGTACCATGTGAATATATATATTTAGCTGAGCCATCCTGCCACCTATTGGCAGCTCAGTGGCAGCTCAGCTCAGGCCGGGAATCGAACCGCTGTTGCTCAGAGCTCTCACTCTTGAGCGAGCTCTTAACCAACTGAGCCACTCTGCCAGCCCTTAGAGCTTTATAAAATATGTATAACAATGAAAACTAGGAAAGGATAAACAGAGACTGTAATAATAGTTAGGTCATTTTATGGGATTGTGGACACTTTGTTCTTACTTTTCTAAACACCCTGTAGCCCTATAACTTTTTTGTATTTTAAAAACAGCAGCCTGAGCCTGGAGACATTAAACAATCTGTACCCCTGGTGGGATGCACTTGTGATGGAAATGTCAGAAGAGAGTTTGGCAGTTGTGTCATCTTTTTTCAAGGAGGAAATACATTTCCTGTTATTCGTGGCCTTTGAGGTTCCATCTGTGTTTAATGTATTCCACATCTAGATTCTCCTCTCAAGGTATCATGCCCTGGAAATATAAATAAAGACTTAAATTACTCCCATGAAAGTGACTTCTTCCAGTTCACACCATGAATCACGGGCAGATCTGAAAATTGAAACCCCTCACTTTATACTCTTAGACTTCATAAACATCCCTAAAACACTTCTTCTATTCTAGAGTGGTAGATATATAATGAAATGTTCTAAATTTATTAGACTAAAAGTCTTAAATTTTCCATTTGATTGCTATTGCTCTAGGTGGCAACAAAAGCCATTCTGACTCCCCTTGTAAAAGCCAGATTGGTTTGACACATGCATTGTGGAGTTTATTAAATTATTGCCTCCTCTCTCATTTATAATTTTGAAAGTAAATCCATGTTCATGAAATTTATTGCACCTGCGATTGTAGAGGCATAGAGAAATGCAGCAATTGATTCATAAATAGCTTTTATCATGTAAATGAATGATGACAAGTGTCTAGTTCACAAGGTGGTTAGAGTGACAGAAAACACAAGTTTCAGCTTTATACATATGACAGTTTTGCAAGGCTGCGTGATTAGAGGAACATGGTTGGAGGGGTGATCTGATTCTGATGTATAAATTCAGTGCCCCAGCATGTAGCCTGCCACTCAACAGGGGTCAGACGCTGAACCTGGGATGTAGGAGCTGCTAGGTAGGAGTACATTTTTCAGCTCTCCACATGCAGATGACTTGCCATCAGCTAATTCAGACAATGCCGATACTTACTTATTAGTGGCTGGCTACATAGTTTTTGCATTGTTTCATACTTGAATACATTTATTCCATATATACTGTCCAATTACTGCAAGATGAAGAAAAAGCTCACCTACCCTGAAGAATGCCTGAGAGGCTTAGAACCCAGAAATGCCAGATAGCAACATAGGACAAGAGGGTGATATTGGAATAAAACTAGGATAATTAATTCAAAGTCTGGGGAAAAGGAAACTTGCCCCAACCAGATCTCACCCCACGCACAGAATGCTCCTTAAACAGGTGTACAGCTCCGGAAGAAAAATGAGAAGTTCTCTCAAAACATTGAATGGCTCAAGAGCAAAAACTTGAATAGTATTTATAAGATTCCCAGCATGCTCTTGCCCAATCAGTCAGACTCAAATCCCAATGGTTAATAAATGTTACATACAAGGAGTTCCTCCAGGAGCTTTTTGTTATTGTTGCCAGTGTGTTTTCATTATAAATATACATACAAAAGAGCAGTAGAACCTTGGATTGCGAATAACTTGGTTTGCAAGTGTTCCACAAGACGAGCAAACATTTCTAATACATTTTAACTTGGTAAACAAGCAGTGTCATGCAATACAAGTAGTTTGTTTCCAGAACGAACTATGCTCGCAAACCAAGTACATTTTAACGTGGTGAATGAGCGATGTCTTGCAATATGAGTAGTTTGTTTCCGTAATGAATTATACTCGCAAACCAAGGTATTACTGTGTATAAATTATAAGTACAATTTAAACAAATACAAATCTTAAGAAGTCTTTAAAAAAAAGAAGTCTTAAGAAATAGATAACTGGTACCTTATAAGCCCCCTATGAGTTCTCCCCAATCACACCCCCTTATCCAGTGATTATCACCATTTTGAACTTTGTGGTATTCATTTGCTTACTCTAATCTCTGATATGTACAATGTTAGAACTTTGCAATGATATATTTTTTAGACATGCCTGATTTTGAACATTACCATATGTATTATTCTATTTTCCAACCAAAGAATTTTTTTTGAAATTCAGCAAGGTGTATTCATGCAACTGTAGTTCATTCGTTTTTATTGCTGTATAATATTCAATTGTATACAAAAAGTTATTTATCAGTAGTCTTTCAGAGGGTATTTAGGTTATTTGGTGGCAAATTTTCTCTTTTCTTTGTCTAAATATGTCATCAGTTCACCCTCATTCTTGAAAAAGATTTAAACTTGGCATATGATTCTAGGTTGACAGGTTCACTGCCTTCCTGTTCCTTTTGCTGATGTTGAAAAAGTCAGGCCTTAGTTCAATTGCAATAGGTGAGTTATTTTCCCCCTCTGGGTGTATTTAAGATCTGTGTATTTCCTCTTTGACTATGATGTGTCTCAGTATGAACTTCTTTTTTTAAGTTATTTATTTTTTTCACTCAGACTTGACATTCAATATTATTTTATATTAGTGTCAGTTGTACAGCAGAGTAGTTAGACATCTATATAATTTATGAAGTGATCATCCCCAATAGTCTAGTACCCACCTGGCACTATACACAGTTATTACCATATTATTGACTATATTCTCTATGCAGTAGTTTATATCCCTGTGACTATTTTGCAACTACCAATTTGTATTTCTTAATCCCTTCACTTTTTTCACCCAGCTCTAGAACCCTCCTGTCATCTGGCCACCATCAGTTTGTTCTCTGTATCTATGAGTCTGTTTCTGTTTTGTTTGTTTATTTATTTTGTTCTCTAGATTCTATGTAAAAGTGAGATCATATGGTATTTGTCTGTCTCTGTCTGACTTATTTAACTAAGCACAATACTCTCCAGGTCCATCAATGTTGTCACAAATGGTAAAATTTCATTCTTTTTTTTTTAAGATTTTATTGGGGAGTTGGGGGAGGGGAACAGCATTGTGGAATCGGGGAAGGGGAACAGACAAGTTGCTGTCCTTTTGTTCTTCAGTCTAGTTGTGGAGGATATCACTTCACTGGCCCATGTTGGTATTGTGATCATTGCGTTCTTCCCAGGTGAGGCAGATCAGTCGCCGGCTTCTGGATGGCCCTTCACGGTGGCTGTTGGCAGCTCACGCCAGCTGCCGGCTACACATGGTAGCTTATGTCAGCCCACTGCAGCAGGGGCTGCAGCCTACGCCTTCGCCGGCGACTCAATGGCAGCCCAGCTCCAGGTCGAGCTGTTGTGCACCATCTTAGCTGTAGAGGGTGCAGTGTCACTGGCCCTCATGTGGTATCTGAGCCGGAGCCCTGCTGCTCAGAGCTGGCGTCCCAGCCAGCTCTTAACCAATGCGCCACTTCGCCGGCCGTCATTCTTTTTTATGGCTGAATAATATTCCATTTTGTATATGTGCCACCTCTTCTTTATCCAATCGTCTATTGATGGGCACTTGGGTTGCTTCCATACCTTGGCTATTGTAAATAATGCTGCAGTAAACATAGGGGTGCATGTATTTTTTCAAATTAGTGTTTTGGATTTTTTCAGATCAATACCCAGAAGTGGAATTGCTGGGTCATAATTTTTTTTATTTCTATTTTTAATTTCTATTTCTATTTTTTTATTTCATTTAAGAAATAAAAGTTCTTAATAAATTATTTTTAATTTCTATTAAGTTCAATTTTTAATTTCTTGAAGAAACTCCAAACCGTTTTCCACAGTGGCTGCACCAATTTGCAATCCCACCAACAGTGCATGAAGGTTCCCTTTTCTCCACATTCTCACCAATACATGTCATTTATTGATTTATTGATGATAGCCATTCTGACAGGAGTGAGGTGATATCTCATTGTGTTTTTAATTTGCATTTCTCTGATGATTAGTGACATTGAGAATCTTTTCATAAGTCTATTGGCCATCTGTATGTCCCCTTTGGAGAAATGTCTATTCAGGTCTTCTGCCCATTTTTAATTGGATTGTTTGTTATTTTGGTGTTGAGTTGTATGCGTTGTTTATAAATTTTTAATATTAACCCCTTATCAGATGTATCATTGACAAATATCTTCTCCCATTCAGTAGACTTTATGTTCTGTTGATGATTTCTTTTGCTGTACAAAAACATTTTAGTTTGATGCAGACCCCTTTGTTTCTTTGTTTGTTTATTTCTTTATTTATTTTTCTTTGTTTCCCTTGCCTGAGGAGATGTATCACAAAAAATATTAAAAAGAGCCATGTCAGAAGGTTTACTTCATGTGTTTTCTTCAAGGAGTTTTAGAGTTTTGAGTCTTACATGTAAGTCTTTGATCCACTTTGAGTTTATTCTTGTATATGGTGAGAAGGTGGTCTAGTTTTATTTTTTTATATGTATCTTTCCAATTTTTCCAACACCATTTATTGGACAGACTGTCTTTACCCCATTGTATATTCTTGCCTCTTTTGTCATACATTAAATGACCATATAGGTAGGCATGAATTCATTTCTGGGCTCTCTATTCTGTACCATTGATCTATGTGTGTGTTTTTATGCCAGTACCATGCTGTTTTGATTACTATAGCCTTGTAGTATAGTTTGATATCAGGTAGCATGATACTTTCAACTTTCTTCTTTTTTTCTCAAGGTTGCTGTGGCTATTCAGGGTCTTTTGTGGTCCCATGTAAATTTTAGGATTATTTGTTCTTGTTCTGTGAAAAATGTCGTTGGTATTTTGATAGGGATTGCATTGAATCTGCAGATTGCTTTGGGTGGTATGGATGTTTTAACAATGTTAATTCTACCTGTCCATGAGCACGGGATATGCTTCCATTTATTTGTATCTGCTTCAGTTTCTTTCTTCAGTGTCTTCAAGTTTTCTGAGTACAGGTGTTTTACCTCCTTGATTAAATCTTTGCTAGGTATTTTTTGATGCAATTGTAACTGGGATTTTTTTTAAATTTCTCTTTCTGACAGTTCATTATTGGTATATAAAAATGCAACTGATTTCTGAATATTAATTTTTATCCTGCTAATTTACTGAATTCATGTATCAGTTTTAATAGCTTTCGGTGGACTCTTTAGGGTTCTCCATATGTAGTATCATGTCATCTGCAAATAATAACAGTTTCACTTCTTCCTTTCCTATTTGGATGCCTTTTATTGCTTCTTGTCTGATTGCTGTGGCTAGGACTTCTAATACTGTTTTGAATAAAAGTGGTGAAAATGGGCATTCTTGTCTTCTTCCTGACCTTAAGGAGACCACTTTTAGTTTTTGCCATTGAATATGAGATTAGCTGTAGGTTTGTCATATATGGTGTTTATTATGTTGAGGTATGTTCCCTCTATTCCCCTTTTGCTGAGAGTTTTTATCATAACTGGATGCTGGATTTTGTCACACTCCTTTCCAACATCTATTGATATGATCATATGATTTTTATATTTTATTTTCTTTATGTGATGTATCATATTATTTGATTTGTGAATACTGAACCAACCTTACATCCCAGGAATAAATCCCACTGATCATGGTATATGATCTTTTTAATGTATTGCCAAATTCAGTTTGCTAATATTTGGTTGAGTATTTTTGCATCTGTATTCATCAGGGATATTGACCTATAATTTTCTTTTTTTTTCTAATGTTTTTTAATGTCTGGTTTTGGAATCATGGTAATACTGGCCTCGTAAAATGAGCTTGGGTGCTTTTCCACCTCTTGAATTTTTTGGAATAGTTTGAGAAGGATAGGTGTTAATTCTT
>NW_017731453.1:3055573-3070172 GCF_001890085.2 Hipposideros armiger | reverse complement strand
CTCCATATGTTTTCATGGTTTTTTTCTTATAGTTGTTTTCTAGTTTTATATCATTGGTCAGAGAATACACTTGATATGATTTCAGTCTTCTTAAATTTATTGAGGCTTATTTTGTGGCCTAATGTGTGGTCTATCTTGGAAAATGCTCAATGTGTACTTGAAAAGAATGTATATTCTGCTGCTTTGGGGTGAAATGCTCTAAAAATATCAACTAAACCATGTGGTCTAGTGTGTCATTTAAGTCTGCTGTTTCCTTATTGATTTTCTGGTCAGGAGGATCTGTCCTATGATGTCAATGGATGTCAAAGTCCCCTACTATGGTTGTATTACTGTCAATCTCTTGCTTTATGTCCATCAATATTTGCTTTATATATTTAGGAGCTGCTGTGTTGGGTGCATAAATGTTTACAAGGTTTATGTCCTCTTATTGGATTGATCCTTTTATCATTATGTAATGTCCCTCTTTGTCTCCTATCATAGCCTTTGTTTTAAAGTCTGTTTTGTCTGATATAAGTATTGCTATCCCACCTTTTTTTCATTTGCATTTGCATGAGATAACATTTTCCATCCATTTCCTTTCAGTCTTTGTGTGTCTTTTGGTCTGAAGTAGGTTTCTTATAGACAGAATGTGTATGGGTTTTGTTTTACCCATTCAGCTACCCTATGTCTTTTGATTGGAGCTTTTAATCTATTTACATTTAAAGTGATTATTGATAGGTATATAGTTATTGCCATTGTATTATTCATCTTTATGTTCTTTCTTATTCCTCCTTCTTAAAGACATCCCTTTAACATTCCTTGTAATACTGGTTTGGTGCTGATGAACTCCTTTAGCTTCTTCTTGTCTGGGAAACTTTTTATCCCTCCTTAAATTTTAAATGATATCCTTGTTGGGAAGAGCAGTCTTGATTTTAGGTCCCTGCTTTTCATCACTTTGAATATTTTGTGCCACTTCCTTCTGGCCTGCAAAGTTTCTGCTGAGAAATCAGCTGACAGTTTTATGGGAACTCTTTTGTAAATAACTAGTTGCCTTTCTCTTGATGCTTTTAGGATTCTCTCTTTGTCTTTAAACTTTGCCAGTTTAATTATGATGTGTCTTGGTGTGGGCCCCTTTGGGTTCATTTTGTTTGGTACTCTCTGAGCTTCCTGTACTTGTATGTCTGTTTTCTTCACCACGTTAGGGAAGTTTTCTGTCATTATTTCTTCAAATAGCTTCTTGATCCCTTGCACTCTCTCTTCTCCTTCTGGTACTTTTATGATGCAAGTGTTTTTACATTTGGTGTTGTCCCAGAGGTCCCCTAAACTGGCTTCATTTGTATTTATTTATTTATTTATTTATTTATTTAGTTAGTTAGTTAGTTAGTTAGTCAGTCCCAATTGGGTGTTTTCTGCTACCTTCGAAATTGCTGATTTGATCCTCTGCTTCATGTATTCTGCTGGTGATTCCTTCTTGTGCACTCTTCATTTCAGATATTTTAATTTTGAACTGTCTCTTTTTATGGTTCCTGTTTGCTTCTTTATGCTTACTATCATTTTAGTGAAGGTCTCACTAAGTTCCTTGAGAATCCTTATAACCAGTATTTTGAACTCTGTATCTGGTAGGTTGCTTGCCTCCAGTTTGTTTAGTTCTTTTTCTGGAGTTTTCTCCTGTTTTTTCATTTGAGATGTATTTCTTTGTTTCCACATTTTGGGTGCCTCTCTGAGTTTGTTTCTATCTATTTGGTAGATCTGCTGTGTCTCCCAGTCTTGGCCAGTTAACCTAATGTAGTAGGTGTCTTCTGGGGCCCAGTGGCACAGTCTCCCTGTTCACCTGCACTGGGTGTTCCAGGAGTGTCCCTTGTGTGGGTTTTATGTGCCTTGATTGCTATTGGCACATCATTGTCTGGGATTGACCCTCAGGCAACTGGCTGCCAGGTCTGGCCACATCCACAGCTTATCGGTTGTGGTGTGAGGGGCTTATCCCATGGAGTGGGATTCACCACAGCAGGCTCTGGTGCCTGCTGAGACCACCCTTTCGGTGTGCCACTTGTTGGGCAAATTGGGTGGTGCTTTGCTGTGGTTTCCAGCCAACCTCCAGGTATGTTTGATCTGGGGCCTCTTGGAAGGGGCTCCAGTGTAGGCCAGGATAGCCAGTGCCTGTGTCCAGCCAGGGACAACCTTGTAGGAACTACAAAGTGATCCACGGTTGGCTGCTGCCTGTGCTGGACTTGGAGGCATGTGGGAGAGGCCATGCTGTGAACCGAGGATGGCTGCCACCAGTACTGGGCCTGCAAAAACCTGAGGGTTCCCCAAGGCCCGCTGCTGCCTGCTGGCTCCCATAAGGCTCAACTGCTAATAGAGCCTTGCGTGGTACACAAGTTGGGGGAGGTGGGGTCTTGGGAGTCACCAGGGTGGGACAAGTGTTGTTCACCAGGTTAATGTAGATTCTCGTTTGGTGCCAGTGTTAAGTGTAGAGTTATTCAGTGAAGGTCTCAGAGCACACCAAGGCCAGCCGCTGCCTGCCTGGGTCCGCAGACCCCTGAGAGTTGTCCAAGAAAGAGTGCAGCATGTGTGGGGCTGGCTCCTGGCCATGAAAGTGCCTCCAGCATTGTGCAAGTTGGGTGGGGCAGGGTCCCAGGGTATCACCATGGTGGAGGGAACAGAGTTCACTAGGCCAATGCATATTCAGATTTGGCTGAGTGGGGGAGGGCTCAACACAGGAAAGGCGGCATCTGCTATCTTTCCTGTGTTGAACCAGTTGCACGGGAGCAGGATTCTACACAGGGAAAATGGCTACTGTCTCTCCAGTCTTCACCCTGAAGCTACACAGTAGGTGTCTCCGACACCTACTGAGTTTCAGACCCTCTACTGGTGCCCAGGGTGAGTGCCTATGAGTAAGTGAGTCTATGTTCATGCCCTTTAAGAGGACATCTCGGTTTCCCACAGCTTTCTGTCTCACCCAGATGGTTGGATTCCCCACTGTTTTTCACAGCCAGCTGTTGTAGGAGCTTTTCTTCCCAGCACTGGCACTTTGGACTGGCAAGTCCCATGTGGGGCTGGGGTACCTCACTCCTCCAGAGGGTAGGAACTCGACGGCCAAGATATCCCTCCTGATTCTCAACCACCACAATGACCACACACAGGTTTGGGGCTGGTCTGTTTTGCATCTCTGCCCATCCTACGAGTCTCAATGTGACTTCTTCTTCATATCCTTAGTTATAGGATATCAGCTAGGCTTCAAATGGTTCTCCAAGTTGATTGTTCTATGACTTAGTTGTAATTTTAATGTGGCTATGGGAGAAATCAACCACATTTGTCTAATCCACCATCTTAGATCCCAGAATCTACCTATCAATTTCTTTTCATTTATTCCACTTGGGATTTATTAGTCCTTCTGGATTTGAATTTTGATGTCTTCAAATATTAAGAAAAAATATGTCATTGTCTCTTTTAGTATTTCCTTGACCCCACTTTCTACTATATGTTGAGTTTTTCATTCACATGTATTAGGGTTCTCACTCAGTATACCATATCCTTTAATTTCCCTTTCATATTTAAATTTTCATTTTATTAGGCATTCTTTCATAATTTTTTCATATTCTTTTCTTTGTAATTTTAAATGCCTACATTGTATTTGTATTAATGAGAAACTTATTTAGGAGTAATACAAATCAATGCCAGTATGGCCAAGCATAAGATTTACCCTACCAGGGATGTTTTGGGAATATCCTCCTAATGTAATTGAACATTTTTTTTTTACGTGCTAACATTTCTACCCATTCTAAGCCATAGTATGTTTAGTGGTGCACTATTTTCTTCATTGATATTTACACTGCACCCTCTGCATCAGCATTTTGAGTAATAAAAAAAGGCAGTTTGATGTGCTCTTTTATACTTATTTTAATTTAGCTATGAATAATGTAAAGTGATGATTTGTATGAAATCTTGAAAATAATTTTCCCAAGTTTCATATTTAATGCAAAGGACATTTTGTAAATGTACTTATAATTTGATTTAAACACAAATAAAACTAAATGAAACTGAACATTTCATCTTCTTTTGAGCACAAAATTTATGTACAGATTTTGGTTGTGTACAACTATGTTTATGGTAATAAATGAGAATAGCTTTTATGATGGCTAGACAAAAACTCCCCCCCCTCCAAAAAAAGCAAAACTTTTCAGAAGGCTTGGTGTGAAATACATGATAACTTATCTTTAAAGTGTTATATGCCAATATTAAACTTCTGGTTTTACTGAATGAAAGTTTGCAAATACCATAATTTCAGCTCCAGTCATATTTCCAATAAGTGAATTTATATATTGACAAAACTTGTGTTTGAGGGAAAATGTATCCAAGTAAGTATATCTCTATTGACATTCATTTTCTATGAACTAATCTTTAAAAACTAACAAATGTGCAGGTTAGACAACTATGACTTTAATTAAATTAATGCTGTGTTGTTACTTTTGAGAAACTAATGGAATTAGTTAATGTGTCAGTGTCAATTATTTTGTTTTTGTTGTATTAAGCTTTTATAGGGAGAGAGAAAGCTCTGGGAGGTAGAATTGTTTAGTTGAAAAAGCATTTATGGTCAGTCCTATTTATGACCAAATCCTGGCTCTACTGCTAGCTAGCTGCATGAGTAAGAATTTTTCTGCACTTCATTTTTCTCACCTGTAAAGTAGTTATGATACTACACATATGATAGGGATATAATAACAACTAAATTAGATGACATATTTAAAGCATCTATAAATAACAGTACTTGACATCATATATTGAAAACATTTCGTTTCAGGTATCATACTAAATGCTGAGATACAGAGAGGACAGATAGCTCCTAGCACATAATAGTTAAGTCCATTTCTACCCCTTTGATGGTACTTGGCCCTTATTCCATTTCAGATTTAGATTTACACTGCTTAATCAATAGCCAGTTCCCACATATTTTTAAATACTTGTCTCTCCCTCACTAGTGCTTTCATGTATGTGTTCTGGTTAAGTTTCTCTCCTTTTCTAACTGATGAGATAATGTACTCTTCGATTCAGAAATCTACAATGCCTTTCTTTCATGATTCATCACTCTTCTGACTCCCTGGCCTATGACGGGAACTGGGTGATGGGAACTAACAATGAGTTTCTACTATATGCAAATCTCTGTGCTTGGCAGTATTCTCTGTGTACTGAGGACCCCTCCCACTCCCTTTTTTTAAAAAGCAGTCTTGTCTTCTTATGGGACCCTGACAGGAAAATGAGATGAAAATATTTAGTGGTATATTCAGTGAAGCTGCCTAAATTCTCAGAAGGCTTGGACCACCTCACTTAACCCCAAGCCTTTCTTCAATGATTTGTCTTGCCTTCTCTAGTATTGCTGTGCCCCAAGATCATAATAGCTCGAATTACATCTCACATTATATGTTTATAGTACCTTAGTCCTATGCTGATTCAAAAATATCTTGAAGAGATGAGTGTATTAGTGACCTGGGAGAACAAGAATCTTTGTCAACTTAAGTTTTCCCATTGACTTTATACATGATTTGACAGTTGTTTTCTTTCCATAAGCTATACTGTTAAATTATGAACAATTCCTGTTGTTGCTCTTTAGTACTTCCTCTGGAGTAGGTCATATTATCCTTATTTCACAGGAAGCTGGAGTTCACTCCCTTTAGACAAATTTGAGCCTCATTTTCCTCATTTATAAGGCAGTGATTATGGTGCTTGACTCATTGGGTTTATGGGATTAAGTAGAATAAAAAATACTAAAAGAGATTACCACACTGCAATATATAGTATACACTCAATAAATAGTAATCTGGGGGCCAGCCGAGTGGCTCAATTGGTTAAGAACGTGAGCTCTGAGCAGCAGGGTCGCCAGTTCCATTCCCACATGGGTTAGTGATGCTGCACCTGATCTGAGTTGCTGCTGAGCTGCCAACAGGTGGCAGGGTGGCTCAGCTGGTGAGAGCACATGCTCCTAACAACAAGGTTGCCAGTTGGACTCCCGCATGGGATGGTGGGCTACGCCCACCGACAACTAAGATTGAACACGGCACCTTGAGATGAGCAGCCACGAGCTGCCGATGGGCGGCCAGATGGCGACTAAACTTGGAGCTGAGCTAGCTGCACCCTCCACAACTTGGCTGTTCTCCTCCCCCAATTCCCTAATAAAATCTTTAAAAAAATAGTAATCTGTCATAGATGAGAGTACCTTAATAAAATCTCACTTACTTATATCATGTACTAGATGAATTTTAGAAATGTAGACTTTAGGAGAAAGATGTTATGTTATGTATCCTCTATTCTAGTGATTCCCAACTGTGTTGTAAGAAACTCTTGGGTTTCTAAGACTGTCGCATTAGAAAGGAACAAACCTTCTTACCCTCCTTCAGCCATTTTAATCCTAAGCAGTGTAGTTGGATTTTTTAAAGTTGCATTTACATCGTAATTTCATTAATTTATAGAAAACTTCTTTGGGCAAGTCCAAAATCTGCAGGATTGGCTGGCAGGCTGGAGACCCAGAGAAGAGTTGCAGTTCAAGTTCAAATGTAATCTTCTGACAGAACTCTTTCATGATTGTGGGAGATCAGACTTTTTGCTCTTAAGGCCTTCAATTGATTGGATGAGGCCCACACACATTATAATATGCTTTACTAAATGGTCACCAATTTAAGTGCCAACCTCAAAAAAACACACTTTTTTCAGAAACATACAGAATAATGTTTCACCAAATATCTAAGCTTCATGACCCAGACAAATTGACACAAAATTAGCTATAACAGACACAAATTCCCAAAATCAATGCTGAAAGAGGAGGCGTCACTACTGGCCTTACAGAAATTGAAAGGATTATGCTATGAAAAATTGTATGCCAACAAATTAGAAAATTTTGATGTAATTGACAAATTATTAAAAGAAACAAAACTATTGAATCTGACTCAAAAAGAAATAGAAAATCTGAATAGACTTGTAATATGCAATTGAATTACTAATTAATAAACCACCTAAAAAGAAAAGACCAGGCTCAGATAACTTCAATGGTGAATTTTACCAAATGTTTAAAGAAAAATTAATATGGATTCTACACATAGTCATCCAAAAATAGAAGAAGGAAGTAGGATTAGTGATTAGCAATTCAGACTTGACATACTTGATAAAGAATTAATCATGATTCCAAATTATGTGGTCCTTCACTTTTCATTTCTTCATCCATTGGTACCCCCTGTGACAGTTGGCCTGTTGGATATTTGGATGAGTCTGTCTAAATCATGGAAGAGTATTTGTCATCATGGTGGATCAATAGATAACAAAAAGAAATGTCATTACAGCTTGAATGTACACTATGGCATGCTGTTTGACACTTTCCGTGTATTAATTTTTTAAAATTTCTATTAATTGCATCAGATTGTTGGATTTGTTTTTCTTTTAATGCCAGTAATGAACTATTAATTTGCCTTATATTATGTGGATCGTACTTAATTTTTAAATGAGGTTGATGGTTTTGTTGAGATATTATTCATGTACCATAAAATTCACTATTAAAATTGTACAACTCAGTGGTTTTGGTATATTCACAAGCTTGTGCAACTGTCACCACTGTCTAATTCCAGAACATTTCCATCACCTCAAAGGAAACTGTACCTTTTAGCAGTCATTCTTCATTTCCTCCTCCCTTCAAACTCTAATAATCATGAATCTACTTTTCTATCTGTATTGATTTGCCTGTTTTGAACTGTCCTGGCATTTTTGTTGAAAAATTAATTGACCACAGATGTACTATTTATGGACACTCACTTATATTCTATTGATCTATATATCTATCCTTGTGCCAGTATCACACTGTTTTAATTACTGTATCTTTAGGGCAAATTTTCAAATCTGGAAGTAAATGAACTCCATCTTTGTGCATTTTTTCAATATTGTTCTGACTATTCTGGGTCACTTGCATTCCCATATGAATTTTAAGATCAGCCTGTGCATTTTCACAAAAATTGACAGTTGCAATTTTGATAAGGATTGCATCAAATCTGTAGATTAATTTGGGGAGTATTTCCATCTTACCAATATTAAATCTTCCAATCTGTGAACACAGAATGTCTTTCCACTTATTTAGATCTTTAATTTCTTTCAATAATCTTTTCTAGTTTTCATAAGATAAGTCTTGCTCTTCTTTGGTTAAATTTATTTCTAAGTATTCCATTCTTTTGATGCTATTATAAATGAAATTATTTTCTTAATTTTATTTTTGGATTTTTTTGCTAGTATATAGAAATAAAACTTTTTTATATTAATCTTGTATCATGAAATCTTGCTAAACTCATCTAATCATTATTTGATGATTATATGGGTTTTCTATATACAAAACTATGCAATCTGCAAAATGAGATAGTATTTTTCTTTCTTTTCAATCTGGGTAGGGTTTTTTTTCCTTTTTCTTGCCTAATGTTGAATGGAAGTGGTCCTTATCTTGTTCCTGATCTCAGCAGGGACAGATTTTGGTCTTTCAACTTGAGTATGATATTAGCTGAGGGTTTTTCATAGACACCCTTTGCCAGGATGTGGAAGTTCCTTCTATAAGTAGTTTGTTGAGTATTTTTGTCATGACAAGGTGTTAGACTAGATCAAATGCTTTTTTGGCATCTCTTGATATGATAATGTTTTAGTTTTCTTTATTCTATTGATATGGTGCATTACATTAATTTGTTTTGAATGTTATGCCAACCTTGATTTCCTGACATAAATCACACTTGGTCATGATGTATTATTATTTTCATATATTGCTAGATTTTGTTAGCTAGTATATTTTTGAGGATTTTTGCATCTATATTTAAATGAGGTATTGGTCTGTAGTTTTCTTTTTATGTGGTGTTTTTATCTGGTTTTGGTATCAGGGTAATACTGCCATAATAGAATGAGTTGGGTAGTATTTTATTCTTTTCTATGTACTGGAATATTTTTTGAAAGATTGGTTTTAATTCCTGTTTAAACCTGTGATAGAATTCACCAGTGAAGCTGTCTGGACCTGGGCTTTCCTTTGTGGCATCGTTTTCATTACTATCAATCTCTTTACTTATTGTAAATCTATTCCAATTTCCATGTATTGTTTGTATCTTCAAAGGCAACCCTTGAGGTAGGTGGCATTTCAACAGTTTTAAAAAGGAGGAAACAGAGGTTAAATTTATTGTCCAAGTTTTCCAAGATAATAAGCGACAAAGCTAAGATTATGGTCAGTCTGGCTCTAAAAATCATCTCAATTTCTATTGTATCACACTATCTTCCATGGACACTGATTAAGATTATATATTCCCTTTTTATTAGGTAAGAACACAGAGCTATAAGACACTAAAACCATTAGAGAAATGTGGGAACATTGAAGTAAATATCTTTTGTCAAGCTAACTTTCAGTCAATGTTGTTTGCACAGATTGTGGACATCTTGTGAGAAGATTTAATTCAACCCATTTTTAGTTATCTATCCTCCACCTGGAAGTCAGATTTTGGTAATGTTGTTGATATTGCCTTTTATCTATTGATTTACTTTTGTTTTTATATGGCAGGGACGACCTTTGAGTTTCTCCTGCTGAAGAAAATTGTCCTCTCAGCTGAACTTCTTTCTCTTTCCTTTCTTTTTTTCTTTTTTAGCTGAGCTATCCTGCCACCTATTGGCAGCTCAGCGGCTGCTCAGCTCAGGCTGGGAATCGAACTGCTGTTGCTCAGAGCTCAAACTCTTGAGCGAGCTCTTAACCAACTGAGCCACTCAGCTGGCTCACTCTTTCCTTTATTTCTGAGAGACTTGAGTTTGTAAGAAATATTTCTGGGCTTTTTAATAAAGAATTCAGATTAGGAGACACATAAGAAAAGAGTTATAGGGAGAATAGGAAGGGAGTAAGGAGAATAGTCACATAGGCTAGGGTTTGTGAGTGTTTGGAGGTAAGGGTTTCAGAAGTAACAGATGAGGAGAGGTAAATAAATGAATGAAAGCGGTTATTGTGAAGTGGACCCCTTTTATGTTATCTGAAAAAATACAAGTGAATGATTCATTTTGTTTTGTCCACTGGAATAAGTTTATTTAGCTACGAGACTAGTTCAAATGTGGACCCTGAGGGTTCAGCTTATATTAATATTACACTCCTACCTTACAATGAGGATATTTCTGACTTTGGTTTTGTGTGTAGGTGAACCCTATATATAAAGCAATAGTGACCTTTGAATCTGGTTTGCAGGAGACATATGATTAATTTGCTCATTAACTCATCAAATGATTATTGAAAACCAGTTCTCTTCCAAGCCCTTTGGTAGATGTTGGGTGAATAAAATGCTTATGATCCCTGACTTCATGGAATTTACAGCCCATAAAAGGAGATAGATATTTAATGGTTATACACAAAACCCTATGGATGATTACAATTTGTCACAGGTCCTATGAGCAGAACGTACAAGGAATTATGAGAGATAAGCATGTCACACCTAAGTTAAATGAATGGGGGTGATCAGGGAAGCCATCTCTGAGGTAGTAATTTAAAGCTAAGACCTGAAGTCGGAGTAGTAGTTACCCATATGATGAAAGTTCCAGTTAGAAGTTTCTGCACATGCACAAGTTCAAATTGGGAAAGGGCTGTGTTCTTTCGAGAAATTCGAAGTCCTAAGAGCTAGATCCTGGTAAGTGAGAAGGATATGTAGCTGAAGGGGTAGGCAGCAGCAAGATCACCCAGACCATATACAAAATTTTTAAAACTATTTTAACCCGTGTCCACATGGGAGTTATTCAAATGTGTATTTGGCAGTCCATTTCCCTCCCTACCCCAATTGAACTCTTTAGACATTCAGTAAATATGTGCCTGCATTCCAGAAGACCAGTTCTATATCTAGTTAAGGAACATCTAAATTTTTAGTGCTATCACTCTCAGGAGCATGTGTACAGTTTTGCAAAGTGAAAAGACAATTAACATTGTGTATTTGACTATTTCCTAATCCAACAAGGTACAATTGAGACTAGCTAGATAAGGTGAGAGGTCTGTGACCATAAGACAGATTTTTTGGAGGGGAGGTCAGTATGTGATTTCCTGCTGTACTCTGTGTACTTTTTCCTCATTTAATTAGGCACAAATTTTTCAGGTTAAAGATGTAAAAGCTGAGGGTCATGGAGATGAAATGACCTTCCCACAGTTGATGAGAGAGTTGATTTAATACCTCTCAGTTGAGAGCTCTTGTTTCTAGAACATCCTGTCAATCAGATTTTGATAGTTAATGATAATTCATTCATGGATCTATTAATTTGTTCCCCAAATATTAATTCAATAAATATTTAATTAATGAGAAATAGCTGGAAACTGAGACTATACTCAAGAACAACTGGGCATTTTCTTCGATCCTTCAGAGCTATAATGAAGTCCTAACATGCTTTAAAAATTAAATATTAACCATATAAGCTAAATTACCTATCTAGAACAAAAATAAAAATAAAAAAATATCCCTGAGGGAAGTATTCTTTCTTTTGGAGGGAAGTTTTTATATGAGAGCCATGCTTCCTAGATTCCACTTAGTCCCACTGTTCACTTAACAGCTTTTTAGTAAGCTTATAATGTGTGCAAGGCACTATTTAATATTGACATTGATATCATCAATATATGTGTCCTAAGACTAAATGAATAGCAAGATTGACTTTGGTGAAAGTTTGAAAAAATCAATCTTTTATCTGAAAGCTGGAAAAATACCTGGTTCCTAATAAATTCTGCAACTCATAATGTCAAGGGGATTTGACTTTCAAGCACACAACAGGTCCAAAGTGTAACTAGCAACATGAAGCTGATGCTTTTAAGTCCCATATCCGTTTTGTGAACCATATATAAAACCAGTAGATCTATGAGCCTGTTTCTGTTTTGTTTGTTCTTTTTTTTTAGATTCCACATATAAGTTAAATAATATAGTATTTGTCTTTCTCTGTCTGACTTATTTCACTTAGCATAATGCCCTCTATGTTCATTCATGCTATGAAAAACAGCAAGATTTTGTTCTTTCTTATGGCTGATTAATAGTCCATTGTGTGTGTGTGTGTGTGTGTGTGTGTGTGTGTGTCATTTTCAGGGGTATTATATGTATATATCATATCTTCTTTTTCAATTCATTTACTGATGGATACCAAAGTTGCTTCCATATCTTGACTATTATAAATAATGTTACAATAAACATAACTTTTCAAATTAGTGTTTTTGTTTTCTTACAAAAGTACCCAGAGGTGATGTTGTCACTTTATTTTTAATTTTTGAGAAACCTCTACTGTGTTTTATAGTGGCTGCACCAATTTACAATCCCACCAGCAGTTTACAAGGGTTCCCTTTATTCCCCACAATTCCACCAACACTTGTTTTGTTGACTTTTTTATAATAGCCGTTCTGATAAGTATGAGGTGATAGCTCATTGTGATTTTTATTTGCATTTTTTATGGTTATTAATGTTGAGAATCTTTTCATATCTGTTGGCCATCTGTATGTTTTCTTTGGATAAATATCTATTGAGTTCCTCTGCCAATTTTATAATCGGATTTTTTCTTTTTTTGGATGTTGAGTTGTATGAGTTCTTTACTGATGGTTTCCAGAGTAGAAGGGGTTTGGGGAGTGGGTGGAACAGGTGAAGGGGAATAAGAGATACAAACTCCCAGTTGTAAAATAAATAAGTCACTGGGATGTAATATATAGTACAAGGAATAGAGTCAATAGTATCGTAATAACTTTGAATGGTGACAGATGGGTACTAGACTTATAATGGTGACCACATCATAAAGTATATAAAATGTTGAATCACTATGTTGTATACCTAAAACTAAACTAATATTGTATGTCAACTACACTTTAATAAAAAAAGAAAGTACCCATATGTAAAAATAAAAGTAATGAATATGGTCAACACAAATATTTCAATATTAAGAACACAGAAGACCTGAAGCTTATCACATAAGACATTAAAAAACAGAACATTGAAAATAGTTAATTTTAAGGTGTATTTTATCCTCTGAAAATCCATACATGAGGAAGAGATGACTTTGGCATAGTATCTTTCTCTCTGTTCTTCCATTTATGGCTTGAAAGTTTTCTATAAGCATATTTGAAATAGAAATGCAGGAGAAATTGAAAGAAAAGGCAGGCGGTGCATCCAGGTCAACTACTGGAACATCAATGGATGGCTTTCAAACCTCTAATAGGCCATCTGGACCAATGACAGTATTGATCAGTACTCAGTACAGCCCTGTGGAGAGGGCTCTAGTTGGCCCCAGGTGTGATAGATTGACATCGGGTCTGGCCCTTGGCCAAGTATTTCTGAGAGATGCAACCATGCCCTTGTGATCTCGTGGCTGGATGAATCCATTTTTGTTAGTTGGCTTTGGTTTCTCAAAAATGAGAGGGGGCGGGGGGGGGAAGCCCAAGTAGTACACACAACTATGATGTTAGACAATGGAGCACATCTTTGTGAGGGAGTTATAGTGCCTGAAGAGACTTGATTGTGACCAAAGGGGAGGCAATTTTAATGCTGCATAATTTAGAAGTCCTTTCTCCAATATTTCAAAGTGTTTCCACTAAAGTTTCAAAAACTTTTTCAGAGTGGAAATTTTCATGTATTTCACAAAGAGGATGGAGTTCTTTCCTGTACCTCCATTCTGGATCCTAAATGCCATGACTGAGGGAGCAGTTTTAAAATAAAATTATAGCACAATTTGACTGTCATTACTGTGACATGGATGCCAGGGAGAGAGAAGACAAGCGAGTGCTAATGTAAAGACTCTAGGCCTGACAGAACTTTGGTGGATCTGGTTAGCAGTCCTGAGCATTTGGGGTCAGGAGTCCTCTAGAGAACCTCATGAAAGCCATCTAGGCAACCACAGTTCATGCATTTCATTTTGCATACAATTTCAGGGAATCACAGACTCTTGATAGGAGCTTAAATCAGCCCAAGGCCCCCAAGTTAAGAACTCTTGGACTAAATAATAAACACATTAGCATGTAGTGCTGACAAAGTCAAGCTACTCCTAGCATGGCTATTTTAGCATGGATAAGGAAGCTAGGCTCCAGAACTAGAATCTCCCAGGACTCTTATCTGTTGATCTGTAGCCAGGGGCATGAATCCACAGGGTGTTTGCCTACAGGTGAGAGGTTATGAGCTGAACAAAGCTGCTTTGTATTGTAGATTGTCTTTAGAGTTCTTCTCCCAGGTTCCAGCATAATTGGGCCACTCCAGCTCTCCACCCCTTTGTCCAGTCTTAGCCTGGACATATCCACCGCAGCCTCCCCTGACTCTTCTCTTCTCTCTCCCTGGCCTATATTGGGAGCTCAGTAAATACTTCTAACTCCCAAGAAAAGCAGGTCCATGACCCCACACACACCTGTCCCGTTGGTTGTGTTGAAGCCCCCTGGACAGTGGGCGGGGGTGGCAGAGGGCAGGAGCAGCGCTGCTCTCACCCTGCCTGTGGCCCCCGCCCTGTCCTCCCAGGGCCTGTGAGCCTTCCTCCTTGATGGTCCTCCTTGCTCCCCTCCTTTCAGTCCCCAATGTCTGCTGCCCCTCCCTGGGGAATTGGTGCTTTTTTTTTTCAAGGGGAGGGAGGAGAGGAAGGAGGGGAATCAAAGATTCTG
>NW_017731453.1:3041885-3055348 GCF_001890085.2 Hipposideros armiger | reverse complement strand
GGGGGCCAGGGAGCAGATGTGCTTCCTGGGGGTGGGGGAATGCCACCGCAGTGTCTCTCCCTTCCCTCTTCCACCCCAGCTCCAGCCCTGGCCTTTTCTTTTCATCCCTCTCCCCCAAGACAGAAGCTGTGGCCCTGGACATGTCATGGTGTTCCTGTGTCCCCTGCATGTTCCCCACCCTTCACCCCCTCCTTTTGTGCAGATCCCATTACAATAAATTTTAAATAAAAAAAGAAAAGAAAAGCAGGTCCATATACCCAAGAGTACCTCCTTGGATGTCAACAATGGGCCCACAGTCTCAGTGACCATGGTAATTGGGCAGTGTTCCCCATTCTACTTCAAAAAAGAGAGTCTAGTCACCCTCATGGCGTCAACTTTGACTAATTACATTACAATCATATTTCAATTCAGGAATTCAGGACAGAGAAGAGAAAGCTGTATGTTACAAGCACACCCCACTTGTGTCTGAGGCAAGCAAGCGATCTGTGGAGCATCATTTGAGAACCACTGCTCTAGCATAAGTAACAGTGAAAATTAATAGCAACAACCCTTGAGTATTTACTATGTGTGAGGCACTTAATACATAGACTCCCATGTAAACCTCTGAACAAATCTGAGATGTAGGTATCTTGATGATGGTGCCGTCTGTAGAGCATCTGAGGAAGATGAGGTAAAGAGAGGTAAATTAAGTAAAAAGAACTTGCCCAACTTCACACAGTTAGGAAGAGAAGGGGCCAGGACTGCCAGCCAGGTCTGTGTACGTAGTGAGTTTGGGGCTTCTTACCATTTTTTATGCCATGTGGCATAGGAATACCTGTAATGGTCTGGTGAAGCCTATAGACCCCTTCTCAGAATAATTTTAAGTACTTAAAATGAAATGTTGAATTCCAAAGGAAACTAAATATATTGAAGTTCAGTTATAAACCTATTAAAAATAAATACATGTATAATATATACTGTGTTTCCCCCAAAATAAGACCTAACTGGAAAATAAGCCCTGGCATGATTTTTCAGGATGCTCGTAATATAAACCCTACTCCAAACATAAGCCCCAGTTAATATCATCAGCCAGACATGACTGTTTAAATAAATGTAGATTTTTGTACATGAATAAATGAATAAATGTAGATTGTTGAAGCAAAAATTAATCTATGATCCGGTCTTATTTTCAGGGAAACACGGTAGCAATATGTGCTACTTTTGTGATGCTTTCAGTAACAAGGTCTAGGGGCAAGATGAACAAATGCCACAGTTTCAAAGTAATGATAAATATAAACAATGTTCTGAGATATCTGTAAGAACCCTAAGGTGAGATGAAAATATCTCTGATTTCTACTGATAACAAAGTCACACAAACTGCTGGTACGATTGTGCTTTGTTGCCTACATTCATTACAGAAGAGAATGCTGAATTTCACATAAAGGTTAGTGAAAATAAAGTTGATTCTATTTTTTCCCTCATCCAAGTTCATGGACTCTTTGAATTCTATCCACAGACCCCAGGATAAGAACTCCTTCTGTAGTTTGTCCTCTTCATTAGCATGTTGCATGGACTTTCCCTAGAAAGATTAAAGGGAAGTATCTATTTCCTTATATCTGATAGTCTGTGACTTCTCTAGTAGACGGTGAAAATATAAAGCAGTGTGACTTTGTCAAAACATAATTTGAAAAGCTAGACATTAAAGTAAGATACTTTTTCAAAGCAGCGTTCTTAGGAAAATGTACACTCATTCCAATGCTTCTTTGTTTGTTTGGTTTCATCACTGAAAACCTTTTAGACCTCCTAGTATCGAGTATGAGTTGACTCTATACTGTTGCTTGGATAATCTTTAGTTTTGTCTCTGCATTTTTATCCTCTGTCCTCAGTCTTGGTGGCCGAAACTCCATCATTCATCTGAAGCCCCCAGACCACCTTACTGTCAGATTCTTTTTATGAGGTCCCGCTCCTCTCTTTCTTCACCTGTACCTTTGAGGAATTTCCTCTCGTCTCACTTTCCAAGTTCAAGGCTTGTATCTGATTTTGTCCTGTTTTTCTCTTTGTCCCCTCTCCCTCTACTCCCAGTCTCCTTCTCTTCAATTTTTCTTATGTCACTACCTCCTTCCTCTTTTCAAAAAACTTATGCTCAACTATCTGTTTTTGAAAAGAGTTTGAAATATCCTGATTCATCCACACTCCCAGGTCAAGTTCATGAGAAGGTCAACTGTGCGTTCTTTTTTTTGTCTGCCTCCTCAGTGCAGGCCTCCTCTCTATCCTTTGGAAATCTGACTCTATCCATACCACTCTACTGAAACTGCACTATGAAAGTCACCAAGGACTTTCTAATTTCCAAATATGGCATCTTTTTTTATTTATTTGAATCTTTTTAAATGTATTGAGACTTGAAAATTGGTCATTAGCATCACAGATGAGAAGCTTAGGAGTCTGGCCTGGTTTCTGCTGATACCAGCTTAGGTAATCACTAATGCTCTGATCGGCCCTGCAATTGATGGATACACTCTCTCTCAGAAACACAGCAAGGAGGACTTCAGACTGAGTCAACACAGTGTTTCCACTGGCAGCTGGGCGCCAGGACAGCAGAAGGCAGAAGAGTTGAGTCAGGACACCCATGTTCAGTCCAGGCTGGCCTGATGCCTTTTTTTCACACAGAATCACTAGAAGCCTTTTTCCTGAGGATTCTAAAGAGGAGAAATGGACTCTGGGGAAAATATGCAAATTGGTGAGGGGTTGGGCAGGTCTGGGCTTGCAGCTGTAGAGCCAGTGCCTCTGTAGGTCTCAGTTCCTACTCGGTGTTCACATCAGGTGTAGGCTTCAGATTCACAGATTCAGTCCCAGAGGGGTAAAAATCATAACTATTGCACTGTGTTGTACAGCTGAAACTAGTTTTTTAAAAAATGTTTATTTCACAATTAAAAAATGGCAAAAAACAAGAAAAGAAATTGAAGAAGACACAAAGAAACTGAAAGATAGTCCTTGTTCATGGATTTGAAGAGCCTTTTCCCAAAATGCAAATGATTCTTGGAAATTGGTAAGATTCGTGGAGAGGACTGACCCCTACTTTAAAATACAGATTTCTGAGAAACTTTCAGATCATGCCATTAAACTGTTTAAAAATTTGCAAAAGTGATGGATTCTTAAGACTGTTAACAAAAGATAAAGATTTTGAAAAATTAATTATATACAACAAATCTAGCATCCTTTACTCTCTCCTCACTTACCTGGAATTGTCTGGGGTATTTGGCATTGCTCCCTTCAGGTGTTTTCTCTCTCTTATTGTTCTTTCTTTACCCTTTAATGATACCTTTCCTTTTTCCCTTTTCTATTTATGAGTCTTAGAATACAAAATAACACATATATGTAAAAAGTATCATATATAGTATATATATACATACACACATGAGTAGTATAGCAACAACATAATATCGTATCTTACAAAATATGTCTCAGAGGTTTTATGTGAGGATGCAATATGTGTGTAATTAATATATGACATATATAATGTTAACATATAATATATTACATATAAACTATATCCTATGTGATATATCATTTACACATATGTATGCATACATGTATGTATGTTTGTGTATACACATTTAATCCACACAACAACCATTGAGAAATATACAATTATTTTCTCAGTTTTACAGATACAGAAACTGAGGCATAGAGAGGCCGGCTCACTTGCCCAAGATCACAGAGCTGGTTAAGTGCTAAGCTAGGATTCCAACTAGTGTATTCTGCATAAAGCCCCATGCTTTTAACTGTTCTAGTATACACCACCATTAAGTTTCTGGAGAGAAAACATAGCAAAGAGTGTGGATGTTCTGCTATTCCATCGGTGACAGAGTTCCAAACTGAAGCCAACTTCTTCCAGAATAACACAGGCCTTCGCTAGCCAGATGTATGCTGAGGCTCTCATGATTATTACAGGTCGAAATCTCATTCAAGTCCAAGTTTTCAAGTTATTTGAGAGCTTCCTTTTCCTCTGATCTGATTATCAGCGGCTGTAATATCTGTTGCCACTTGTGCCTCCTTCCCGTTCCTGCTACAACCGCAGTGATGCAGCCCCATGCTTGCTCTTCCCTCATCAGCCTCCCATCTGGGCTGTCCTCACTTTAACCCGGTTTACACAACTGCCATGTTTATCTTTCCAAGCTGCATTCCCAGTATCCCATCCCCTTCTTCAAAAATGTTCAATGCTTTCTTATTGCCTAAGAAACTACACACAGATCATTTAACATTGACATTAAAGGTCCTTTGGAGTTTGTTTCACAACTACTTTACCAACTCTATTTTCCTTATTTTTTCCTAACATCATAATTTGGCCACTGGGACTATTCTTTCTCCTTTATAAGTATCTTCAGGCAATTGCCATTTTCTCCTCTCAAGGTCCTGCCTACCTTAAAGACATACAAAACATGTGTCGTATCACAGAACCTCTCCTGATCACTCTTGCTTCCCAAAATCTCTAACTTCTTTCTTTTATTTATTTTATTTTATTTTTTATTTTTTTATTTTTTTATTTTTTTTAGCTAAGCCATCCTGCCACCTGTTGGCAGCTCATCAGCAGCTCAGCTCCAGCCGGGACTCAAACTCTAACTTCTTTCTCTTCAGGAAATGTCTACATGTAGCTACTGTTACCTCTCCTGAAGCATTTGGGTTCTGACCCATGGTGTAGGGATTTGCATACATTTGTATCATATGCATCTTCTTTCCTGTAATGTATAATAGCACACTGTCTGTCACTTAGAAAACACCTAGTAATTATCTGTCAAATTGACTTTATTGGCTATTTCTACTATAGTTGGTGAAAATAGTCACACTAGAAAACTCTTCTCCTTGTTTTAAAGCAAAACACATTTATCCACCAAATGGTAGTGCCTGGGGAACTAGCCAACTTTATTCAGCAGCCTTCACCATAAAGTAGTTTTTAAAAATGAAATTCTTCCTCCAAGAACAAATATATATTTCTTACCATTGGAAATATTATTGTGAATGTGATGCGAGATCTGAAGGGAATCCCAAATAAGGAATTCAAAATAGAATTCTAGTTCATTTCCCCTTTCAAGGCTTCCTGGTGGCTTCTTATCATGATTAGAATACAATGCAATCTCCTTCCACATCTTACAAATGCCTACATGTTCTGGCTTGTGCTTGCCTCCTGAATCCCCTCCTCCTACTCCGTCTCTATTGCTCACTGCATACAAGACATTTTGCAGTTCCTTGAACATGTCAAGCTTGTTCCTGACTTAGGGCTTTTTTCCTTGGCTGCTCTCTCTGCCTGAAATGTTCTTTCCCCTGCACTTCAGGTAGCTCTTCTCCACCCTCCCCAACTCCCGATTCAAGTCTCTGTTCAGTGTCACCCTATCTGAAACAGGCCCTACCCTCATTCCAGCACCCTCTATTTACTTACCTTGTTGGGGTTTTTTTATAATACAATCCTCTGAAATTATCTGGCTCACATGTTAATTATATCATTCTCCATCACCACATATAGTCCAAAAGGGTTGGGGGATTTTCAATGCTGTGTCCTAAGCACCTAGAACAGACTTTGGCACATAGTAGAGTTTTCACATGTATCTGGAAAAAAAAATAAATGAATGGTTAATGAATGATTAGTGACTACTGTAAGGGAAGCAGTATTGAATTAGAAGATTTGATTCTAGCGAGAATATTAATTATCCATTTTGAGTGATGTTTGTACTTGATTCAAATATTTCAGCTTTTTCAGGGACTCATAGATGCTGATCTGGATGTTTTTTGGTAATATTACTTAGTAGAGGAAAAGGAACAATAGCATTAAAGTCAGTTGTCAACAGAAAATGTCAAAATGCATGCAGCTTCTTTTTCCTGTGAGATTAAAAAACTCTGTGTTCACAACTGACGTGGATTATCTGATACTTTTTCAGCAAAGAAATGCTCAGGCTTGTCTTAGGCTGAAAAACATTCGTTTATGTAATTCTAGCAATCAATCGTTTGCTCAAATCCACACAGTGTTATCACTAAAGGTCACAGGAAAGCTTATTTTGTTTCACTTCTGATTGAAAGGAAGAAAATATCGTGCATAGTGCCCTTCTCATATAATCAACAATCTTGAAAACCTCGTTTTTTATAAGCAGTCCATTTTATATTATTTTTAATAAATGTATTTTAAATAATTTACATGCATAATTTTCCATACATGCATTATCTGCAGTTATATTCACATCTACTGTGTGCAATCTTTTTTGTTCTTTGTCTTTATGTTGTTTGGCTTCCCATTTCCCCCAATTTAGTTATCCCCTGTCTGGTAACCTATGTTAGCAAATGTGTGTATGTATGTATTTGTGAAGTACACGCACATGCACCATGGAAGCCCTTGTTAAAGATCTACCATAACACTGCAATGAACATAGGGGAACATATATCTCATGGTGGTCAAGACATAGAAACAACTGAAGTGTCCTCCAATGGATTATTGGCTTAAGAAGATGTGGTATGTATACACAACGGGATACTACTCAGCCATAAGAAAGGATGAAACACTGCTATTTGCGACAACATGGCTGGATCTTGAGAATATCATGCCAAGTGAAATAAGTCAGATGGAAAAAGACAAGAGCCATATGATTTCACTCATATGTGGGATATAAACAGAAAGCAACAAATGAACAAAGACAACAAACAAACAAAAACTCATAGACGACAGTAAAGTAAGGGGGGATGAGGGAGGTATAAGAGAGTAAAGGGGTCAAATATATGGTGATGGAAGGAGACTTGACTTTATGTGGTGAACACACAATGTGATATAAAGATGATGCATTATAGAATTGTACACTTGAAACTTATATAATATTATTAACCAATGTCATCCCAATAAACTTAATAAAATTTAAAATAATAAAAAAATAAAAGAAGTGACACATGCACAAGAGAAGAAATATTTTATAGTTTAGATCAGATTTTAACAAGCTATGAGATAAATTGCTTAAAATATGTTCTGTCTGAAATTCAGAAGATAGTATTCAAATGACGTTCTGGAAAAGGTAAGAAGATATAGAAAACAAATTGTAGTTGCTAGGTGTTATGGTGGAGGTGGGCAGTTGACTGCAAAGGTTTTGCACAAGAAATTTGCCAAATAGTCATGCGTTTCAATGGTTTATTCCTTTTTATTCATCTGTAGCATTCCATTGTATGGGTGCGCCTCAGTTTGTTCATCCCTTCATTCGTGGAGTTGCATTTGAGTTGTTCTCAGCCTTTGGCTAATATGAATAGTGCTACTACAAACACTCATGTATAGGTTTTTGTGTGAACGTATGTTTTTATTTCTCCCAGAAATGGGATTTCTGAATCAAATGGTAAGTGCACATTTATAAGAAATTACCAAGTCATTTCCTACAGTGACTGCACAATTGGAAATTCACAAGGGTGATGCATGAGTGCTCGAGCTGTTCTTCAGTCTTGTGAGCACTTAGTAGTATCAGTATATTTTTCAGCAGTTCTCCGAAGTATGTTGTATCTTACTGTGCTCTTAATTTGCTTTTCTCTAATGGCTAATAATGTAGGAGAATTTTTCATGTGCTTATTGAACATCTGTATGTCAAATTTTTGTGAAGTGTCCTTTGATGTATTTTTTGCCCACTTTAATATTGGGTTGTTTGTTTCCTAATTTTTGAATTTTGAGAGTCCTTTTATGTCTTCTGGATACAAATCCTTTGTTGGATATAAGATTGACAAATACTTTTTTAGTCTGTAGCTTGTATTTTTGTGCTCTTAAAAATGTCTTTCTCAGAGCAATTTAAAAAAAATATATGGAGGATGTCTGATATAATCATCGTTTTTTTTTCTTTTTGAATCACGTTTTTGGTGTCCTTTTTGTGACCTCTGCCTAATTTCAGGTCATAAGATTTTTCTCTGTTTTCTTTTAAGGAATTCTCACATCCATGAATGTATTTTATTTTATTTTATATGTAGGGCTACATTAATACACCCAAAAAACATTTTTATATTTTTTTCTGTAGAGTTCTTAATTTTGCTAGTTTAATTTATTCTAAGATACTTAATGTTTTGGTATTATAGATTATATGTTATATTTTGTTTGCTTTTACTTTCATACATTTGTTGCTGGCAGAAAACAAATTTCCTATTTGTATACTGATCTTACACCTAGCAAACTTATATGTGCACCTTTATAGATTAAATAGTTGAGCTATCACACAGTCTAATCATCTGCTTATCATAGAAACTTTGTTTCTTATTTTCTGATCCCTTTCCCCTTTGTTACTTCTGCTTTGCATTATTGTATTGGCTGCTACTTCTGATACAATATTGAATAGAAATGTTAATAGCAGAAACCCTAGATAAGTTCCCCAGTTCAAAGTAAATGCTTTTAACTTACCCTCAGAAGGTATGATGCTTGCTGAAAGTTTTTCATACATAGCCTTTATCTAGTTCACTAACCTATCTTTATGTTTTTAAAAACTTCATTTTATAATAGTTTTAGATTTACAAGAAAATCTCTTTGATAGTGAAAAAATTTCACACATCTCCCAGTCTTTTTTCTCCATATTACTGAATGGCACATTAGTACCATTCATTAGTATGGCACATTTGTTGAAAATGATCAACCAATATGAATCCATTTTTATTTACAAAACTCCGTACTTTATGCAGATTTCCCTATGTTTCACCACATTTCTTTTTTCTGTTCCAGCATCCCCTCCTGGACACCCTATGACTTTTGATGACTGTATCTCCTTAGACTCTGCCAGTTTCTGAGACTTTTCCTGTTTTTGATGACCTTGACATTTTTTAGGAATATGGGTCAGGTATTTTGTAGAATGTCTCTCAATTGGGATTTGTCTGACATTTTTCTTATTATTTGACATGGATTCCGTTTTATGGGAGGAAGAACAGAGAGGTAAAGGGCGATTCTCATCACATCATATTCACAGTACATACTATCACCATGGTTTTTCAGTAATGATGTTAGCTTGAGGAGGGAGTATTTGTCAGGTTTCTCCATAGTAAATTAATCCCTTTTTTCAGGTGTGTCACACTGTAATCTTTGGAAGAGTAGGGGAGCCCCATGATCTGCCTGGCAGTCATCAAAATGAGTACTGTGAGGGATGACTGCAGAGACTCCCACCCCACATGGAGGAGGCCCCACAGACTCCAGCTCCCCACTGCTGTCAGCACTGGCAGACCTTTCATCATGGTGACTGGATATTGGGTCTCTGACTTCTGGTTAGGGGATCAAAGAAAGGTAAGGGCCTTGTTTAGAGGGGCCTGGCTTGAGGTCAGGAGAGTGAGGGATCTACGCCCTGCCAGGAGTCACCAGGAGGACACTTTGCAATGGTTGAGTGGACTTCCCACCTCCGACAGAGGAGGACACACAGATGCCCGCTCATGCTGTCAGTCAGCCCTGTGAAGTCCTGGGCGGGGCTCATAGGCAGATGCCCCCACTCACTTCTCTTTCTCTCTGAGAATCTCAGAAAAATGGGGACTTTGGCCAGAGGAAGACATCTTCAGGTCAGCAGAGAGAACTATTTCAGGCCCTGTCTGGAGAAAATATGAAAACCTTGAGGAGGGTTCATGATATTTATGAACCTAGAACACAGAGCAGCCCACAGAATCCACCCCTTCTCTGCTGTCAGCCCTCGGATACTTAAGTAGATGTAACTAGATATGGTGAATCCTCGTTTCTATCTTGAAATATTTTCTAATTTCCCACAATGTTTTCTCTGAAACAAGGCTGCTATAAATATTTTGTTTAATTTCCCAAAAAAGTTGGTGAATTTATACATATTTCCTTAGTTCTCTTCTTTGGTTGAATTCCATTATGGTAGAAAAATATTTCACATAATTGCAATTTTTAAAAAATTTGTGGAGTGTTTTTTATGGTCTATCTGTGTGAATGATCTGAGTGCACTTGAACAGGATGTACATTTTACTGTTGGAGTGGCTTTAAGTGGCAATTAGATCAATTTGCTTGATATTCTTCCTCAGGTTTTATTTTCTAATTATTTGATTAGTTACTCAAAGAGGGATGTTGATGTCTCCAAATATAGTCATTGCTTTGACTAATTCTCCTTTTCCATTCTCTCAGTTTTTGTTTAATGTATTTTCAAGCTCTGCTTTTAGGTGCATACACATTAAGGACTCCTACATTTCTTGGTAAATGGACTCCTTAATTATTATGTATTATTCCCTAGTTATCCTTGGTAGCTTTCCTTCTTATGAAGTCGTTTTTTTTCTGATATTAGTATAATTCCCCAGTGATCTTTGGTTTTCATTTTCATTTTATATATTTGAATAGCAAAAATAACATCCTCAAGTTAGCAGATGGGAGGGGACATAAGCCCTGTCAGGAGTAAATATGATGATCTTGAGGTGCTCAGGATGTCACACGAGACCTCGCAGAATCCAGTCTTTCTCTGCTTCCAGTCTTGAGAAATAAATATTTTTCAATATTAAGGAAGTTCAATATGTCATCTTTTTGTTTGAATCATGAATTTAATTTGCATTCCTCTAATGGCTAAAGATGTAGAGGAATTTTTCATGTGCTTATTTAACATCCATATGTCAACTTTACTGAAGTATGTATTGATGTATTTTGCCCATTTAAAAAATTAGGTTGTTTCTTGTCTAATTTTTCTGTTTTGAACTCTTTCTGTATTCTGGACACAGGTTCTTTGTTATATATTTGATTTGCAAATATTTTCTTCCAGTCTGTAGCTGGAGTACACATTTGTAAAGATGCTCGACATCATATGTCATTAGGGAATTGCACGTTAAAACAACATTGAGATACCACTACACGCTTATTCAGATTGCCAAAATCCAAAACTCTGAAAACAACAAATGCTGATGAGGATGTAGAGCAAAAGGCACTCTCAGTAATTACTGGGGAGAAGGCAAGTTAGTACAATTACTTTGGAAGACAGTTCAGCAGCTTCTTACAAAACTCAGCATAATCAAATATTTGTGATGTTATTCATGTTTATGAAAAATAGACTAAGGGTAACTTTACTAGTGAGATAAGAATATTTAACCTAAGCAATAGCTTGAATACATAAATGGCCATTATCTGTGCATTGTATTTTAATTTGGGGGCAAAAAATGACTTTAAGTTTATTCTAAAGATTGTGTGGAAATAAGATTTCTCTTAAGTTTTATGGCTCCCCAATCACTCCTCAGAATATTAAGAATGTTGTTGCTTATCTCATTTTCATATGATAGAGGAAAAACAGAACTGGTGATTTACATGAGTTTTTCCAAACCAATAAAGCCATAACAAGAACCTCAAAGCCCCTGGCAGTCATTTTTATGAGCAACACCTCCCTGAATAAACAAAACATAAATCACACTAGGCCTACAGGTGCCTTTTGGGTGAATACAATATTCAAAAAAAGTAGAGAATGTTCTGAATTTCAGCATTGAGTATTCAAGAAAAGAAAGAACAGATTTTCAATAAACTTCAGGTCCAGCAAAAATATACTTGATGAAATGATGCCTTGCCATTTCTGCAGCAGAAATAACTATTAGAGTTGAGACTGCACAAAAGTGCAATGTTCATGTTACATTAAACATTTCTCAAATGAAAATATATGCAAATCAGTTTTGTGCAGTTTAAAACTTCGATTAAATGTATAATTTAGATGCTTAATTGAACTTTTTATTGGGTTTCTCACAAGATTTCTGTCTGATGTATATGTATAATTAACTTATTGAAACCATCATTCCAAAATAAATCTATACATTTTAGAAAGATTGTTCATGTTGCTAATAGTGTACTACTGCACATAGTGATAATCAAATGACATTCAGTTAGGCTTTTTAAACAGAAGTTTTATGAGTTGAGTCTTCTATTATTTTCATTAAAAATATGTATCCTTACTTCTGGTCCTGGTAATGGCAGAACAGTTTCAATGAGAATAATCCTTGCACAGATAATACGTATAAACTGAGGACAATTGTTTTAAATATAACTTTTTGAAAACATTATAGTAAGACTAAAAGCAGACAGAAACTGGAGGGGATATAACCTTTGAAAGAAGGAGAGTGCACTGGGTGAGATTAATGATTATAAGCCCTTTCCCCTGTGGCCTCATCATTCTTCATAGAAGCTGCAAGTACTTAAACAGAAAATCACCATCTTATTGGCTTAAAGTGTCAGAAAATGGAACATGGGATTGCCAGAGTTAATAGAAATTGATGAGGGATATCCCAGAAAGGAGGAAACCAAAGTGAGGGTTGCCCCAAAATATGCATATGAACTCCTTTCAAATGTTTGGTTGAACCACGAACTGTGTTTGCATAGGGAAAAGTCCAAAGAACCCAATGGAAAACTACATTTGGAAGGCTGAAATACACAAGCAGATATTTCAGTGGTTGCTTGCAACAGTGGTGACAGTTCGGAGATTGAGTCAAAAAAGTTAGGATGGCTTGGTATAACCCTTGGATTTTCACAGTTAGAATGGCTTGGTAGAACCCTTGGATTTTCACGGTTAGTATGGCTTGGTATAACCCTTGGATTTTACCCTAAGAAAGTGTAAAATGTAGCTTCTGCAAGGTGATGGTGATCGGTCAGTAATTTAGCTGCCTGAAAGAACAACAATCTTCAAAAGAGGACAACAGAATTCAGGGTGTCTATATTGTGTAAATCACATGCCTTGTATACAATAACAATTATTGGTTTGTCAGAAAAGTCATGACGCATTTTTGCAATGAAAAACATAGAAAAAGTACGTCATGACTTTTCCGACAACCCAATAGTAGGCATACAAGTAGGCATACAGAGAAGCAGGAATATGTGAGCCATGGTGATGCTGTAGATTTTGTAATTAGTGGACACATTGTTTTCAGGTGTAGATAAAATATTCACAGATATATTCACAGATAGACCATGTAAGAGTCCGTAAAATAAGTATTTAAAATGCCAAAAGGTAGCATTCTTATAGAGTATACCATCTAACCAAAATATGGTTATATCAGAAAAACCATAAGAAGAAATCATGGGGGCGGCCGGTTAGCTCAGTTTGTTAGGGTGCACTGCTCATAACACCAAGGTTGCCGGTTCGATCCCCAAGCCCTCCACAACTAGATTGAAACAACTACTTGACTTGGGGCTGATGGGTCCTAGAAAAATATACTGTTCCCCAATTTGAAAAAAAAAAGGAAAGAAATCATGAAGGAAATTAGAGAAAAACTTTGAACTGCATGAAAATAAAATATAGTATGCCACTTTGGGGGATGCAGATAAAGTACTCTGTAGAGAAAAATTCTAACTTAAAATTTTTATATTACAAAAGAAGAAAGTTCTCAAATCAATAATCTACATTGTTATGTCAAGAAACTAGATAAAAGAGTAAAATAAAGCCAAATTAAGTAGAAGGAAAGAAATCATAAAGAGCAGAAATCAATTAAATACAACACAAACAGTGGAGAATACTAATAAAACTAAAAAGTTGTTTCTTTGAAAA
>NW_017731453.1:3036421-3041725 GCF_001890085.2 Hipposideros armiger | reverse complement strand
GAAAAGATAACTTCAGGGGTGGGGGGGGAGTGGGGCGGTGGATTGGGGGGGTGTTGTCTGTTTGCGAGGGGTAAAAATTATAACTATTGCACTGTTTTGTACACCTGAAACTAATTTAAAAAACAACAAAACAAACAAAACAACAACAAAAAAAGATGACTTCAAAAAATAGAAAATCTAAATATGATATATTTGTTAGGGAAATTAAGTTCAGTATAAAAAACCTTTGCCCCAGGCCCAGATAATTTAACTGTTGATTTTTATCAAACATTTAATGAAGAAGGGATATTGACATATCACACAATATCTCAGAAATTTGAGAAGAGCAGTTCCCAAATACTTTTATCAAGTAAGTATAAACTTATGCCTCAAGTTGAGAAATATTTTATAAGAAAAAACTATTGACCGATATTCATGATAAATGTATGGAGATACAACCCTAGTAAAATATTAGCAAATCCAAATTAGTAACATGTAAAAAGGGAAAAACATCATAATCAAGTGGGTATGAAAGAATGTAATGTTGGTTTAAAATTCAAAAAATTCAATATAATTCACCACAGTAGTTGAAAAATTGATAAAATTATCACAATAGATGCATTAAAATATTTGTCACACATAATTATACATTCATGGTTTAAGAGGTACTCTCAGTTAATTAGGAAGAGATATTTCCTCAGTCTGAAAAATAGGTATCTATTTAAAAATCTCCATGTCACATAGTCAACTATGTTAACTGTGCCCCTAAGTTCAGAAACAAGGAAAGTATGCCTACTTTCACTTTTATTCAATAACCAAAGGGTCAAAGGAGAAATTACAAGAGCAATTAGAAAATAATTTGAGAAGAAAAGAAATAAAACACAACATACCAAAACTTATAGAATACAGCAAAAACCATGTTCAAATGGAAATTTATGGCTGTAAAAACCTACATTAAAAAAAGAAGATGTCAATCAATAACCAAACTGTACATCTTAAGGAACTAAGAAAAGAAGAGCAAGCTAATCACAAAGCTAGTAAGTGGAGGAAATGATAAAGATTAGAGTGGAGTTAAATGAAATTAGCATGGAAAAACAAAGAGAGATGCAATGAAACCAAAAATTGGTTATTCGAAAATAGCACCAAAATCTACAAACCTTTAGCTAGACTGACTAGGCAAAAATGCAGAGAAGACTCAATAAAATTAGAAATGAAAATGGGGAACTAACTACCAATCTTACAAAAATAAAAAGAATTGTAAGAAGATACTATGAACAATTGTATATTAACAAATTAGGTAACTTAGATGAAATGGAAAAGTTCCTAAAAACACAAAAACTTCCCAAACTAATAACAGAAGAAACGGACAATCTGATCAAACTTAAAGCATAAAGAGATAGAATCAGTAATATAAAACCTCCCAACAAAAATAAGCACAGGACCAGATGCTTTCATGATTCTTTCCACCAAATATTTAAGGAAGAATTAACATAAATCCTTTTCATATTCTTACAAAATACAGAAGAGGAATGAGCTATCATGCCATCATTGCCCTGATACCAAAGCCAAACAAAGACATCAGAACGAAACAAAGTTACCTACCAATTATTTTTATGAATATAGATGAAGATACTAAAAAATCCAGAAAACAAAATCGAGGAGCATATTAAAGGGATTATGCACCATGACCAAGTGGGGTTTATCCCAGATGTAAGAGTGGTTTAACATACTGGAATAAATGAATGTAATACATGGTATTCATAAAATAAACAACCCATGTAATCATCTTACTGATTCATGGTTAAAAATAAATAATTAAAAACCTTAAAAAAACAAAACTCTCAGAATAGAAGGGGACTTTTTTTTCTTTTTCTTTTTTAAAGATTTTATTGGGGAATTAGGGGAGGGGAACAGACAAGTTGCTGTCCTTTTGTTCTTCAGTCCAGTTGTGGAGGACATCGCTTCACTGGCCCACGTTGGTATTATCATTGCGCTCTTCCTGGGTGAGGGTGTCACTCGCAAGCCATTGGACGGGCACTCACAGCAGCTCACAAAAGCTCACACCAGCTTCCGGCCAGCCCCACTGCAGCCTATACCATCGCCGGCCACTCACAGCAGCCCAGCTCCAGGTCAAGCTGTTGTTCACCATCTTAACTGTAGAGGGCGCAGCGTCACTGGCCCTCATGTGGGATCCAAACCAGGGCCCTGCTGCCCAGAGCTGGCATCCCAAACCAACTCCTAACCAACGTGCCACTCGGCCGGCCCTAGAAGGGAACTTCTCAACCATAAGAGATATGTCTCAGTCCAGCTGCCACAACAATGATACCAGAGACTGGGTGACTTACACAGCAAACATTTATTTCTCTCAGTTCTGGAGGCTGAAAAGTCCAAGATCAAGGTGGTAGCAGACTTGGTGTCTGGTGATATCTAGCTTCCTCCTTCATAAACAGCCATAGACTGTCTTCTCACTTTGTCTTCACATCATGGAAAGAAGGCTAGATAGCGCTCCCACTCCTTTTTTCATAGTGGCACTAATCCCATGCATGAGGGCTCCATCATAATAACCTAACTATCTCCCAAAGGCCCCACTTCCTAAAACCATAACACTGGAGGTTAGGATTTCAACATATAAATTTTAGGGGACACAAACATTCAGTCCATGACACGGTATTTACGAAAAACCCGTAGGTAATATACTCAATTGTGAAAGGCTGAAAGCTTTTCTTCAAAAATCAGGAGCAAGACAAGGATGCCTACTGTTATTTTTATTCAACACTTTCCTAGAAGTTCTAGCCAGAGCAATTAGGAAAGAAGAAAAAATTATACACATCCAAATTGGAAAGTAAGAAGTAAATGTATGTCATTTTCTTATACATAAAAAATCCTAAAGAATCCCCAAAAATATAGCTACTAAACAAATTCAGCAAATTTAAAAGATAGGTCAGCACTTAAAAATCAGTTGTCTATCTATACACTAATAATGAACAATCCTAAAGGGAAATGAAAAAAAATAATTCCACTTACAATACCATCAAAAAGAATAAAATATTTAGGAATAAATTTCAGCAAGGAGGTAAAGACTTGTACACTGAAAACTATAAACGTTATTTAAAGAAGTTAAAGAAGACAAATAAATAGAAAGACACCCCATATTCATGGATTAGAATACTTACTGTTGTTAATATGAAAATACTTCCCAAAGTGATTTACAGAACCATTGCAATCCCTATCAAAATTGCAACTACCAAAATTTGCAGAAATGGAAAAATTCTTGTGGAATTGCAAAGAATCTCAAGTAGCCAAAGTAATCTTGAGAAAGAAAAACAATGTTGGAGGACACACAATCTTCTATTTCAAAACTGACTACAATGCTATATTAATCAAACCAGTGTGGTACTGGCATAAGTATAGGCATAGAAATCAACGGAATAGAGTTTAAAGTTCAAAAAGAAATCCATAGACCTATGGTCATTTAATATTTATCAAGGAGAAAATAATATTCTCTCAACAAATGGTGCTAGGACAACTGTATATCCAAATGCAAAATAATAAAATCACATACCTCACACCATATAAAAATTAACATAAAATGAAGCAAAGACCTAAATGTAAGAGGTAAAATTCTAAGACCCTCAGAAAAAAACATGGAAGTATATCTTCATGACTTTGGATTTGTTAATGGATTTTTAGATATGACAACAAAAGCATGAGCAACAACAAAATAGATAAATTGGACTTCAGCAAAATTAAAAACTGGTGCATCAAGTGAAAAGAGAACCATGAAATGGGAGAAAATATTTGCAAATTACACATTAGATAAGGCTCTAGCGTCCAGAATATATAATGAGTTCTTACAACTCAACAACAGATAAACAACCCAATTTAAAAGTGGGCAGAAGATTTAAATAGACATTTTGCCAAAGAATGTATACAAATAGCCAACAAACACATAAAAAATGCTCAACATCATTAGTCATTAGAGAGGAAATGCAAATGAAAACCACAATGAGATACCACTTCACAATAGAGAATAACAAGTTTTAGTAATGATGTGGAATAATTAGAAATTTCATATAATGCTGGTAGGAATATAAAATGGTGCAGCTGCTTTAGACAACAGTCTAGCTTGAGCTCAAAAGATGAAACATAGCATGCCACATAACCTAGCAAGTCCACTTCTAGGTATATACCCAAGAGAAATAAAACATGTCCACACTAAAACTTGGACACAAATATTCATAGCATCATTATTCATAATAGCCAAATAGTAGAAACAATCCACATCTCTATGCACTGATGAATAGAAAAAATGTGGTTTACACATACAATGGAATAGTTTTAGCCAGAAAAAGGAATAAAGCACTGGTTCATTCTACAACATGGATGAACTTTGAAAACATTGCAGTAAGTAAACAAAGCCACACAAACACACACGTCTTGTATGATTCAATTTATATGGACTCTCCAGGACAGGCAAAACCACAGAGACTGGAAATATATTACTGGTTGCCAAGGTGGAATGGAGGACAAGGGCAGTGGAAATGGCAATTGACAGATAATGTTTCAGCATTTCTTTTTAGGGTATTGAAAATGTTAAATTAGATTATGACAATGTTTGCACAATTCTATGAATTTACTAGATACTACTATAGTGTACAATTTATTGGGTTGCTGAATGTAATGGCCTATAAAATATATCTCAATAAAGCCTTAAAAATTGGATGAAGGACTTGTACACTGAAAACTATAAAACACTGATGGAAGAAATTAAAGCAGACACAAATAAATAGTAAAACATCCCGTGTTCATAGATTGGAAGACTTAATATTGTTAAAATGTCTATAATACCCCCAAACAATCTGCAGAGTCAGTATAATCTCTATCAAAATTCCAATGACATTTTTTATAGAAATAGAAAAAAGAATCTTAAAATTCATATGGAACCTGAATAGCCAAAGCAATTTAATCAAAGACAAAGCTGGAGGCATCACATTCTCTGATTTCACAATATATTACAAAGCTACAGTAATCAAAACAGTATGGCATTGGCATAAAAGCAGACATATAGAACAATGAAACAGAGAGCCTAAAAACATATATAGTGCAAAAATATATATACACATTTTAAGAAAGGAAAAAGCTGTATTAAAATTGCAATACTGAATATATACCAAAACAAATGATAAATACAAGTAATATTTGACTTTGCAATTACAAGAGATGCCTAAAGTGGTTACCATCAGCATAATTTTAATACAGTTTTTTCCTTTCTTAAAATGTGTATACATTTTTTTGGTACCCTCTGTGTGTGTGTGTGTGTGTGTG
>NW_017731453.1:2987754-3035861 GCF_001890085.2 Hipposideros armiger | reverse complement strand
CACGCAGCTTTTTCTGCTCTTCCAAATGGTAAACTTGGTTAACTGTTTGTCCAGTTGGTATAAATTCATAATGAATAATCCCTCTAATATCAAAAAATGGTATACAACATCATTGCAACAAGTTCACAAACTTAATTGTCAGACTTCGAGTGTGTGTGTGTGTGTGTGTGTGTGTGTGTGTGTGTAACTAAAAACTCAGAATCCCACATTGACTAGCTTCTTAAACCCATGAGCAATCAGCATTGCTCACTTGCTGCAGATCTAACTCGTTCATCTAAGAAACAAAAACCTAGGTATGATTTCTGAATGTGGCAATATCTAACACAGTGAACCTTTTGAGACAGAATTTACTCATTAGTGAAATAATGAGTTTGGCTAGTTTCATTAGTGTCCCAACTATATATTTTTTATTTTTAGTAAATTTATTGGGGTGACATTGGTTAGTAGAATTATATAGGTTTCAAGTGTACAATTCTTTAATACATAATTTATATGTTGCATTTTGTGCTCACCACCCAGAGTCAGTTCTCCTTCCATCACCATATATCTGACTTGCTTTACCCTCTTGTACCATTCCCCCTCCCCCCTTATCCTCTGGTAACCACTAAACTGTTGTCTGTGTCTATTAATTTGTGTTTGTCTTACTTGTTTGTTGCTTTGAGTTTTATATCCCACATGTAAGTGAATTGATATGGTTCTCGACTTTCTGTCTGACATATTTTGCTTAGCATGGTAATCTCAAGATCCATCCATGTCATCTCAAATGGCAATGTTTCAATACCAACTATTTCTTTATCCTTTCCTATTTATCAGACAATGAGGGAAGTGCTGATCACTAAAACCTCTCTTAACACCAGTGCTGCTCTCAGTGTAATTGAATATCCACTCTTGCATTCATATAGTGCAGTTCTCACCCTGAGACTGTAAACTGACTTTCATTATCTTTTTTCATGGATGTGGGTGACAGATGTTAAGTGACCTTCCCAAGAGAGCAGCTAGGATTCAAAACAAGGCTGGAAGTACAGCTGTATTGTTCTTCACGTCCAGCTTAAGGCATGCTTCTCCATCTTAAACATTATGAAGGATTATCATGGCTTTGCTTTTGTGTCATATTTTAGCTTTACTGCCATGACTTATTTTATTCAGTATCCTCGGTAAGGCATTTCTCTTTCCTATGGTCTCTAGGAATGCAGTGTTAAAATGGCTGCATATATTTAAGAAGTGCATCTTATTAAAAATTCAAAAACAAAACAAAACTTATAAAACTCAAATCCACCGCACGATTTCACAGTACTTTGGGGATAGGAAACAAACAAACTCCCAAACTATGATTTGTCAAGTGCTCTGCCTCTTCCCCTAATTATGTTATTTTCAGCTACATGCTGAGTATTGTGAGCACAAGATCTATGACTCTTTAAGACTTAGAGTTGTAGGTGAAAAAATAAGTGGTTTTAATAAAACAATGACTTTGGGAAATTTTGAGGAGGATTATATTTCATAACATTCTCAGTAATGCTGTATCAAGCACTAGGCCATCAGTTTTATGAAAAACTAGAGGTTTTCTGATTCCCACAAGTATTCGTGATGTTATAAAGTAGTTCACTACAGGTGAGTATATTGTTTGGTAACATACTTTCCACTGCATGAAAATGAAAATTGAACTACGATTAAAATATACTTTCAAAACATGAAATGTTATGTATAAATTTTGTCCTCTAGAATTCCACTTTTCTTCTATTCTCCCTTTATACACCATTACTGTGTTTTTTAAAAATAATTGTGTTTACTTAATAATGATATAGATTGACCCTGATTTTCTACATTAACAGTTCCATATAATTAATTACATACCTGACCAGGGATCTAATACCCATAATTGTATAAAAATAATCAGAAATCCAAATTTAAAAACCATTACACAAATGATATGCTTGAAGAATGAAAGCCTCCTAATATATATATATATATATATATATATATATATATATATATGTTATATATGAAATAGTGAAATAGGAAGAAAAATCAGTGAAATAGGAAGAAAAGTAATGGTCAGAGACATGAAATAACTCACTGTAGTACTGCAATTATTAATTATGTATGTTTTTTTCTTTTATGGCTTCCCAATTTCTGCACTTTTTAAACAATACACTTGAAAACAACACCTTTGCTGAAATCATGGGACCCAGAAGGTTTTCTTTAGATTAGTCTTTTTTAATTAAATTCATTGGGATGACATTGGTTAGTAAAATTATACAGGTTTCAAGTGTACATTTCTATAATACATCATCATATATTTGATCCCCTTTTCCCTCTTCTTCCACCCCCCTCTCCCCTTACCCTCTGGTAATGATTAAACTGTTGTCTATGTCTATGAATTTTTCTTTCTTTGTCTTGTTGCTTTCAGTTTTATATCACACATGAGTGAAGTCATTCGGTTCTTGACTTTTTCTGTCTGACTTATTTCACTTAGCACAATAATCTCAAGATCCATCCATGTTGTTGCGAATGGCAGTATTTCATCTTTTCTTATGGCCGAGTAGCATTCCATTGTGTATACATACCACATCTTCTTTATCCAATCATCTATCGAAGGACTCTTTGGTTGTTTTTATGTAAATTGGTACAGTCACTATGGAAAACAGTACTGATGTCCCTTAAAAAATAAAAAAATTAAGAATAGAATTACCATATGGCCCAGCAATCCCCTTTTGGGTATCTACCCCCAAAATCTGAAAACATTTATATGTAAAGACATTTGTACCCTAATGTTCATTGCAACATTATTCATAGTGGCCAAGACATAGATTAGTCTTTGATAAATATTTTTGATGCAATTCCAGAAGAAAAATGAGCACAAGCAATGATTTTTGAGAACCAGATCAGAAACATTTGCCTTAGGGATTTCTATCATTGCAATTGTTGTCTAGAAGCAGATACAGACATTCTTGTTCAAGGTGGTGGTCATTCTTTTCTTAAGTGATACTTTTTTCCTTGGACTTCTTTGATCAGAATTAGTTGTGCAAAAATTAGCCAGATATATTTGGTGCTGAGATGGGAGGATGTCTACAAATAAGGTTCGAGTGGTAGGCAAGTTCTAGATTACGAAGTGGGCCGTGTAAGAATTTATTCTGTAAGCAGTTGGGGACTACGGCTTAACATAGAAACTCATTAGCTGCTATGAAGATTCATAATTCACAATTCATAAGATCTTTAAAAAGTGAAATCTAAAGTCCTTGGTGAAGGAAAATGGAAAAAGAAGAGTCGTGGTGGATCTCAAGGTGTTTGACCCAAGCATCTTTGGGGATGATGGTAACATTCACTAAGATAAAGTATAGAGAGGCAGAAGGATGGGATTTTTGTAATGTGAGGATGCCTTTACTTTGGACTTTTTTTTGCCTTCAACTGCCTATGGGACACATACAAAGAGTTGACTAGTACACAGTCACATTTCTGGTTTGGGGGTTTGTTGCTTCTCAAACTCAGGAGGGGAACATGGAGTAAAGAAAGAACAAAAAGGAGATACAGCAAAACGCATTTGAACTCAGGAGAAGCAGCAGGTCAGAACCGTGCATTCACACAGTCCTCTCCCTTGCCCAGCTTATTTATCTTTATTATATAAATAGCTGACCTGTTTGAAAGAACCTCAAAGCCCTAAGCACAACTGCTACTCAATACATTTCTGTACGGTACATTCAGTAAAATCCCAATTTGGCACCAAACATAATAGCATTGAATTTGTTAAAAGCCAGATCACTGCTTAAAAACAAGGTATGCATCTCCATAAGCCAGATATGAAACAGCATATGCAGCCTATTGGGCTCTGGGTATAGAATATGCAAACCCACCTTCTTCTCTGCCTCATAACCACCCTTCCATCACCAAAGAAGCTGAAAACAAAATGTGATCACAGCCTAGGGTTATGTGTGTATCTTAGTGTCTATAGGAAACAGAGACAGCAGCAGTACCAGGAATTAGGGCAAACCCCTGTCGCACAAGCTAAAAGATCGAACTTGTGCCATTCCCAGTATTGCTGCAGATTAGGACCCTTGAGCTACCAACACCAGGCCCATTTGTAGACATGGTTCCTAGGGACCAGTGAGGAGGCAACCACAAAACTACTAGACACAGAGAAAGAGCAGAAGAAAGGATGTATTTCAACCAGAAGGAAGGAGTAGGAGATGAAAGTGATGTACAAATAAAATGGTTATTTAAATATGTAAGTAAAAATTACTACTGTTTATAAAATATAATAATAGCTCATTTTATTCTAAAACAATAAGTTGAACTGAAACCCAGACAAAAATAATAAGATTACTGAGAAAGGGGTGGAGGAATGGAATTCAGTGAATGGTTAAAGTGTGTTATTTGTCTTAATCTTCATATGTCTTATGAAGTCACAGTGGACTTTAGCAGGAAAAGATATAATCAATTATACACACACACACACACACACACACACACACACATACACACACACACGCTCACACGGTGCCAAAAAATGTATACACATTTTAAGAAAGCAAAACTGTATTAAAATTGTAATACTCAATATATACCTATAACAAAAGATGAATACAAGTCACGTTTGACTTTTGCAATTACAAGAGGTGCTCAAAGTGGTTACCATCAGCGTCCAGACACTTCTGATTATGGCGAACTACTGCTTGAGCAACATTGACCAAAGTGTCCACTTGTGTACATTTTTTTGGCATGCCTGGTGTGTGTGTGTGTGTGTGTGTGTATGTGTGTGTGTGTATGTATCATACATGGTAAAAGTATTTACAAAAGGATCTTCATGGCAGTGTTTGCTTTTGGAAAATAAGGGAAGTAATAATACTAAGTGAAACATTTAGTTTTATCTATGATGTTCTATTTCCCAAAGAACAAAGAAAGATTTGAAGCTGTTATAAAAACAAAGAAACAAGGGCTGGCTGAGTGGTCAGTTGATTAAGAGCTCGCTCAAGAGTGTGAGCTCTGAGCAACAGCGGTTTGATTCCCAGCCCGAGCTGAGCTGCCACTGAGCTGCCAACAGGTGGCAGGATGGCTCAGCTAAACACACAAACAAACAAACAAAACCAAAGAAACAAAAGGAAGCACAAAAGAAAAGACAGGAACGTGAAAGAAACTAAAAGAAAACAACCAGAAACAACAAAAGTCTCCAAACATCAGAATACCAACAAAATTTCTGTGGATATGAAACACAGAATCCATAATTTTCTTCCTTTATGATAGCAGTCTCACCATATGGCACAAAGGCAGTGCAATGTGATCAGTTCTGAATAAGAATGGAGAATCCTGGGAAATGCAGTCAAGACCTAATCAACTCAAATCATGGAAAAGATAATAGAACACAAACCAATGTCTAGAAAAAGGCACCAAGACATTCGTGTGATTAACTAAAAGTGAGAAAAATCCTAGAGGGCCTTTGAACATCTAAGGAGATCATTAGACTTGACAGTGCACAGTTCTGGAAATTTCTTTTAATTCCCCATGGCAAACAGACAGTGGCAGACCAAATGCATTTAATATCTAAGAGCAGATCATTTTTTAACACCTACTCCTGTATATGACAAAATTATTTTTAGTAATGTACAAATCAGTAATATGTATTATTTTCTTGATTTGTCCTTTAGTATTAAAACAAACTTGTAACAACTTTTAAAGGAAGAAATTTTAATCTTAAGATGCTATTCAAATCCAGTGAAATTATTTCATGTATAATCTAAACTTAAACTATCAAACAACAGCAAAATTATACCTCTCAGTTCACAATGGATCACTGCTTGAAAACTTCAATATAAATAAACACTGCAAGTAGTCACATAGAATGGCAACACTGAAGTAACTCAAGGTAATTTCTTGTCTCCACAATTACTGTGCTATTGTTATTTACAATCTACTTTTTAAACCTAAGAGTTGGTAAACCACAGGAGTTGGAAATGGAACTGTGTCTGAAAGAGCTTGAACCATCCTAAATTGTTGTTTAGTCACAACTCCTGGATATAAGAGGGGTAGAAAATCTACTTAAAATGCCCCAGACCAAAAAAAAAAAGTGATTTTTTTATTGATTTCACCTAAATGTCTAGGAATGCTTCTGGTTACATATACAAACACGGCTGGATCTAGGGTCTCAGTAATATCATCAGGACTAGTGAGGGGTCTTTCACTCCCTCTCTATCTCTTTCCCTCTTTTCCTTCCCCAACTGTTAGTTCTACTTTTCTCTGCATTGCCAATATCTCAGGCAGACTCTGCTCATCTGAGGGGTTGCCCAGTAGATCCACTTGCAAATTTATAGCTTCCTGTATGTATATATATATTGTTGTTGTTGTTAGCTGAGCCATCCTGCTACCTGTGGGCAGCTTATCGAACTGGCGACCCTGTTGCTTAGAGCTCGCATTCTTGAGTGAGATCTTAACCAACTGAGCCACTCAACCGGCCCTGCTTCCTGTATATTTGAAAAGTGTAAAGCTTATCTAGTTTCCTTCATCAAATGCCCCGATATTATTACTGATTAGATAATAAGACCACACTTGCATTAGCCATTATAGTTGGGTTATGTAATGATCTGATTGTCTAGGCTTAGGAGCCAGCCCATCCCTGAGATTTCCCCATCCAAACCACATGAGCCAATCATGGAAGATTAGTTCTACAAAGGAAATTGGGGACATATACCCAATAAATGGTGAGCAGATAATGAGCTCATAAACCATGACCCAATGTGCTAATACTAATGCAGATGGATAGTGACATGTTTTACTTTTGAATAATCATTTGCATAATTTAGCAGAGGATGGATTAAAGCCAATGACTGATACTATTCCATATTTTTCATTAAATGAAGAATAGAGATCTGGTTAAGTAACGCAGCAGGGCTGTACAGTCAAAGTCATGAACAGAAGTTATAATGGATCAGAATCCATTGTTCCAGCTTCCATGGCCTCTGTGTAATATAATTTGAGAACATTTGGCACAAAGCAAATAATTTCACATCACAATTTGGTAAAAACATTCATTTGATCAGAATCAGAGTCCCTAGACACTACCATCAGATTATTATAAATCTTAGTAAACAGCAGAGTGTTTTTGTAAGTTTCTGTGAATCTTTAAATATTTCATCTTGTTCTGAGAATATTTAAGATAGTTTAAATGTTTATTTTTAAAATTGTAATCCATATTCATTTAATTATCCTTGTTTGTCTAAGTTACAATATTGCAAAGCTAAAATTCCTAAATTTCTAGCCACAGAGGATTAGTTGGAACTAATGAAATTCCCCTCACCAAAATGCATACATACATAAATATCTTTGAAAATATATGCCAAGGCCAGCGGGATTGTGGACAGTTTTATGATATCTTGTTTTTCATATTCTCTATATTGGGCATGGGTTTTTTTGATGATAAAAAAGAAATGAAACATGAAAAAAATGTAATACTCAGGTATAAATCTAAAAAAATTTGTTCAAGATCTATATGAGGAAAACTACAAAACTCTGATGAAAGAAATCAAAGATGAAAATATAGGGAGAAATATATCATGCATATAGACAGGAAGACTCAATGTTGTCAAGATGTCAGTTCTTCCCAACTTGATCTATAGATTCAATGTGATCCAATCTAAATCCAAAAATTATTTAGTGGATATGAGCAAACTGATTCTGAAGTTTATATGGAAGAGTAAAGGGCTCAGAATAGCCAACACAATATTGAAGTTAGAATACTTTGAGACTTGCTATAAAGCTACAGTGTTCATGACTGTGTGATATTATTGGTGAAATAATAGGCAAATAGATTAATAGGTCACGCTAGTGACCCCCAAAATATATCCACATAAATATAGTCCACTAATCTTTGACAAAAGAGAAAGGGCAATTCAGTGGAGAAAAAATAATCTTTTCAACAAATGATGCTGGAAATACTGGACATTCATATGTTAAAATAATGAGTCTAGATATAAACCTTACACCTATCCCAAATATTAACTCAAAATGGATCATAGATCTAAATGTAAAGCAACAAAAACTGCAACACTCCTAGAAGATAACATAGGAGAAAACCTAGGTGACCTTGAGTTTGGTGATGACTAGATATAACACCAAAAGCACCATCCATATTGAATAAGTTGGACTGACTTAAAATTAATACTTTTGCTCTATAAAAGACACTGTTAAGAAAATGAAAAGATAAGTCACAGGCTGGGAAAAAGTCTTTAAATAACAAAAGATATGATAAAGGACTGGTATAAAAAATATACCAAGAAGTCTTCAAACTCAACAATAAGAAAACAACCTGATTTTTAAAAATGGGAAAAGACCTGAACAAGTATCTCACCAGACAAGATATACAAGTGACAAAATATTATATAAAAATGTTCAGTACTATATGCCATTAGGGGATGCAAATTGAAACAACAATGAGACCGCTACACACCTATTAGTATGGCCAAAATGCAAAACACCTACAATACCAAATGCTGGTGAAGATGTGGAGAAACAGGAACTCTCATTCATTCATGGTGGGATTGCACAACGGCACAGCCACTTTGGAAGACAGTTTGGCATTTTCTCACAAAATCGAGCATACTTTTATTATATGACCCAGCAATCGCGCTCCTAGGTAATTACTCAAAGGAATTGAAAACTCATGTCCACCCAAAAACATGCACACAAATGTTTATAGCAACCTTGTTTGTAATCGCCCAAGCTTGCAAGCAACCAAGTTGTCTTTCAATAGGTGAATTGGTAAACTGTGGTATATCCAGGCAATGGCATATTATTCGGCAATAACTGAAATGGACACTCAAGTCATAAAAAGATGCGGAGGAACTTTAAAGCATGTTGCTCAGTGAAATAATCCAATCTGAAAAGGCTATACTAAAAGGCAGTATTGTATAATTCCAACTATATGATATTTTGGAAAAGACAAGACTTTGGAGACAGTAAAAAGATTGGTAGTTACCAGGGGTTCAGATGAGAGGGGTGAGGAAAAATCGATGAATAGTTAGAGCACAGGGATTTTTAAGGGAATAAAAATAATCTGTCTGAGGGGCCCCCCGGGTGGCTCAGTTGGTTAAGAGCTCGCTCAAGAGTTCGAGCTCTGAGCAACAGGGTCACTGATTCAATTCCCGGCCTGAGCTAAGCTGCCACTGAGCTGCCAACAGGTGGCAGCATGGCTCAGCTAAAAAAATAAAACAAAATAAGAAAATAATCTGTATGATATGTAATTGTGGATTCATGTAATTATACGTTTGTCAAAACCCATTGAATGCACCATACAGAGTGAGCCCAAATGTAAACTTTGGATTTTCATTTAAGATAATGTATCAATATTGGTTAACGAATTTTAACAAATGTAGCACACTCAAGTATGATGTTAATGAAAGAAGAAACTGCAGTGAGGGGGTATGCAGGAACTCTTTGTATTTGCCACTCAATTATTCTGTGAACCTAAAACTGCTTTTAAAATGTAGCCTATTAAATTTCTTTAAATGAGATAATTACATCACTAACTTACCCACACATTAATTCATTGAATAAAAACTTTTCAGCAAAGACTATGTGCCAGACACTATACCTGGTTTTAAAAGTTATATAAAAAAACATAACACGGTGCCTGCTTTCAAGCAGTTCATATTGTAGTGTCAGATATTGTTGAGTAAGCGTGCACTCACACTGCCATCTGGTAAGTACTACATAGGGGTGAGTACAGAGTGCTATGAGACCACATAGAAGACACAGTAAACTTATTGTTGGGAGAATAATGGAATGCTTTCTGGAAGGACTAACTTCAGGAACAAACCATTTCTAACCTAAATCAATATACATCTTTCCCCCTCCACACTCCCTAAATAACAAATATGTTTCTATTGGTTTCCTGGATTGGGTCTAATTCATTGTAGGAGGTGCATGTGAATGTCTCTCATCTGCAGCTGTAAATGAGTAAGTCCAGAAATTTTCCACATTATATCTAACAAACAGTGCCAAGAATCAAAAGCTTGTTCAAACAGAGCTTCAGAACAGGTACTGGGAGTCGGGTACAAGATAGATCAGAAATCAAGGGAAAACAAAAGTGAAAAAGAGCGAATCATAACAGGACAGTGGACAAGTGGGGTAAATACTACTTAACATCATGTTACTACGGCCTACTGCTGGTCTTTCTGGAATTTCTAATGAGGAACTTAGGCTAGGGAGCTTGATCCATTTGAAGGGCTCTGTAGAGAACAGACAGCATTATAAAACATCAGAACTAGCGCCTAAAGATCCTTCAGTTCATCCAATGTCTGTGTCATTTCTATGGCAATAATACCTTACTATGTGGGACCCATTGAAAATGTGAGGCTCCTTTTTCAAAAAATGTTTACGAATTTCAAGATGGTGACAACAGAGCATTAACCCAAGTGCAATGCCCTTCTAATTGTGGGGTCCAGGGCACCTGTACCAATCACACACCCATGAATCCAGCCTTGCCCCCACCCCTCGTTATGCAATCATCTTGCAAATGCTTGAGCTGAGCTAAGGCAGGCGTTGAAATGTGTAATATCTCTGGGACTTGAACAAAACCAGAGGTGAATCAAAATTCATTCAATCCAGATTGCAAATATTTACCCCCACATTCTCCTCACGAAGATGGGACATGACCAGTGGGACCAACTTATTCTTTATTATTATTTAAAAAACAATTTATTATTTAAAGAATCTTTTCGTATATTCTGTATGCCCTTTTAAAAAAAAACTCTTGTATCCTTCCTCTTTTTTATGCTTTATTTATTTATTTAGACATTCAGTATTATTTTATATTAATTTCAGGAGTACAGCACAGTGGTTAGACATTTATATAATTTAAGAAATGACTAGTCTAGTACCCACCTAGCACCATACATAATTATTACCATATTATTGACTATATTCTCTATGCTTTACTTTACATCTCCATGACTATTTTGTAAGTACCAATTTGCACTTCTTAATCCCTTTACCTTTTTCACCCTGTGCACCCTGCCCCCCAACCTCTTTCCCACATATCACCCCAATAAATCTAGTACCCATCTAACACTATACATAGTTATTACAATATTATTGAGTATATTCCTATGCTAAACCCTACATCCCCATAGTTACTGTGTAACAACCAATTTGTATTTTGTAATCCCTTCCCTTTTGTCACTCACCTTCCAACCCCAATCCCATCTGGCAACCATCAAAATGTTCTCTGTATCTATGAGTTTGTTCCTGTTTTACTTATTTATTTTGTTCCTTAGATTCCACATATAAGCAAAATCACATTGCATCTGTCTTTTTCTGTCTGACAATTCGCTCAGCACAATACCCTCCAGGTCCATCCATGCTGCTGGAGATGGCAAGAACCCATTCCCTTCCCTGGCCAAGAAATATTTCATTGTATGTATGTACCACCTCCTCTTTATCCATTCTTCCATTAATAGACACCCAGGCTGCCTCCACATCTTGGCCATAGTAAACAATGCCACAATGAACATATGGATGTACACATCCCCTTGAAGTAGCATTTTGGGTGTTTTTCAGATAAACACCCAGAAGTAAGATTACTGGGTCCTTCTTTGTCTCTTGTTATAGCCTTTGTGTTAAAATCTATTTTTCTGATAATTGTTGCTACTCCAGCTATTTTTGTTTGTTTGTTTGTTTTCATTTCCATTTTCATGAAATATCTTTTTCCCATCCCTTTATTTTCAGTCTGTGTGTGTCTTTTGATCTGAAGTGAGTCTCTTGTAGGCAGCATATGTAAGGGTCTTGTTTTCTTATCCATTCAGCTATCCTGTCTTTTGATTGGAGCATTTAATCCATTTACATTTAAAGTAATTGTTGATAGATATATGGTTATTGGCATTTTAGTATTCATAATTTCTTCTCTTTTTTTTCTTCTTTAAAGAAGCCCCTCTAACATCCCTTGTAATACTGGTTTGGTGTTGATGAACTCCTTTAGCTTTTTCTTGTCTGGGAAGCTCTTTATCTGTCCTTTGATTCTAAATGATAGCTTTGCTGGGTAGAGTAATCTTGATTGTAGGTCCTTGGTTTTTATCACTTTGAATATTTCATGCCAATCGCTTATGGCCTGCAAATTTTCTGTTGAGAAATCAGCTGTCAGTTTTATGGGAACGCTCTTGTAGATAACTAACTGCTTTTCTCTTGCAGCTTTTAGGATTCTCTCTTTGTCCTTAACCTTTACCATTTTAATTATGATGTGTCTTGGTGTGGGCCACTTTGGTTTCATTTTGTTTGGAAGTCTGCACTTCCTGGGCCTGTATATCTTATTTCTTCACCAGGTTAGGGAAGCTTTCCATCACTGCTTCTTCAAATAGGTTTTCAATACCTTATCTCTCTCTTCTCCTTCTGGTATACCTATGATATGAATGTTGGTATGCTTGATATTTTCCCAGAGGCCCCTTAAACTCTCCTCATTTTTTTTATTCTTTTTTTTCCCTGTTCTGATAGGCTGTTTTCTGCTACCTTGTCTTGTAAATCACTGATTCGTTCCTCTGCTTCCTCTAATCTACCGTTGATTCCCTCTAATGTATTCATCATTTTAGTTATTGTATTCTTTATTTGTGACTGGTTCTTTTATGTTTTATGTCTCCATTTTTATGTTTCCTATCACTTTGTTGAAGTTCTCACTGAGGTCATTGAGCATCCTAATAACCAGTGTTTGGAAATCTGTGTCTGGTAGATTGCTTGTCTCTATTTTGATTAGTTCTTTTTCTAGAGCTTTGTTTTGTTCTTTTATTTGGGACATGTTTGCCTCCTCATTTTCGTTGCCTCCCTGTACCTGTTTCTATGTAGTAGGTAGGGCTGCTATGCCTCCTGGTCTTAGCAGAGTGGCCTTATGTAGTAGGTGTCCTGTGGGGCCCGGTGGTGCATTCTCCCTGGTCACCAGAACCAAGTGCTCCATGTGTGTCCCTTCTGTGGTTAGTGTGTGCCCTCCTGTTGTAGTTGAGCCTTGGTTGCTTTTCACATCATTGGGAGGGATTATGCCCCTCAGGCTGATTGGTTGTGAGGACTGGCCGTGACAAAAGTGGAGGAGCCGTGGTACAGAGACTGACCCTACAGAGCAGGATTTGCTTTAGCAGGACTCAGGTGCCTGTCCAGTCTGCCCTTTGGGTGTGTCATCCTTGGAAGTGGCTGGTGATTCTCCAGCCTGGTCTGCAGCTGGCCACTAGGTAGGAAGCCCTGGGGCCTCCTGGGAGAGGACACCCTGCAAGCCAAGTTTAGCCACAGCTTGTGTTATGCCCAGGGACACTTGATATGAACCACAAAATAATCCACAGATGGCTGCTGCCTGCACTGGCCTTAGAGGTGCCTTGAGAAGCCAATATATGAACCAAGGCTGGCTGTCACTAGTGCCAGGCTTAGCGAGCTACTCAGCTAGAGGTATGGGAAATGCTGAAGTCACATCTGTTTCTTTGGGTTTTGTGAACCTTTGAGAGACTTTATGGAAGTCCGCAGCATGAGCCATGACAGGTCATTTATACCGAAAAGTAACTGGGAGTGGGTTGGGTGTTCCTGAAAGTCGGGTGGGGCGTGGTGTCATGGAATCACTAGGGTGGGACAGACGAAAGGTGATGACCAGCTTGATAGAGACTCAGATATGGCATCTGCCTGGATCTGCACACAGGAAAAAGGAGGGCTCAACAAAGAAATAATGACTTCTGACAACTCCTCCATCTGGGTGAAATCTGCCCCTGTAGCCCTCATCCTGAAGCCACACAATTTAGTTTCTCCTGGTATGTCCCAGGCACCTTTCGATCTGCTGCCTCCATGCTGGAGCTCAGAGTGAGTCCATCAGTGAGTAAGTCCATGCACAGTCTCTTTAAGAGGGGCACCTGGGAGTCCAATCGCTCTCCGTCTCACTCAGCCACAATCTCCGCTGATTTTCACCACCAGAAATTATGGGGACTTCTCTCACAGGCACTGGAACCCAGGGCTGGGGAACCTTGTATGCGCTGGGACCCCTTCCTCCTCCAGGAGTACTTCTGCAGCCAAGATATCCCTCTTGATTTTTAATGATCACACACAGGTCGGGAGCAGCTCATTCCATGTCTGTGCCCCTCCTACCAGTCTCCAGGTAGCTTCTTCTAAATGTTTGTAGTTATAGGGTTCAGTTCAGCTAGACTTCAGGTGATTCCCAAAGATGGTTGTTTCATAGTTTAGTTGTAATTTATGTAGTCCTGAGAGGAGGTGAGCACAGTGTTTACCTACTCAGCCATCTTGACCAGAAATCATGTTTGTATTTGACAGAATGACTGACAAACTGGTTATTTAGATTGGATATTTGGCAGATGTTTTCTCAAGAATAAATGAAGTGAGCCTGTCACTTCAAGGCAAACAACTGATAGTACTTGTTGCCAATGATAACATTCAAGCTCTTAGTGAAAATTAAAATTTTGGAAAACTTATATTCACCACAGTGAGCTTGATAGCTTTCCAATTCCTGAATACTTTCTGATGAGATTGGTGATGATATTAGCAAATGTGAATTTTTGATGTTTATAATGAAATGTGACATTTATGCAGAGAGAGCTGCATAAGTTAGTGAATCAAAATTTTTAAAATGACTGGTGCTTGTTGGGGCAAAACCATGCTTGGATAAAACATGTATTCAAAGTGTGAGACAGACTAAGGAATCCTAGAGAAACAGAGTACAAAAAAAGGAACTAAGAGTCCATATTGCAACTAGCCTTTAAAAAACTACCACTTGTTTAAAGCAAAAATAAATAAATAAATAAACACCAAAAATATTTGAAGAAGCTAATAAAATAATGCACCATTTTCCAACAACATATCAGGGGAAGGCTAGATTTTTTTTAATGTACTTCAACCAAAACAATATATTGCAACAAAATGAACGCACTCTTCTATCAAGCCAGATGTTAAAGAAAATTGTAAAAAATATAAAACAACATCACTCTTCTTGCTTATATTTTGTTTTGAAAAATATAGTAGTTTCATAAAGTATTTATGTTAACTTATAATGGGTTTATTATAGTTACTTTTATTTTCATTTTTAATATTGTAAATATTGATAGATACAACCCACATAAACAAAAACTCTTTCTGATCCTCAGTAATTATTAAGAGTGTAAAAGGACCCTAAAAAGAAAAGTTTTGAAAGCTGCTGCTATAGATGATAAAAGTTACTGAAGGGTTTAAAAGAAAGGAGAGCAGTGGTCAAGTTTGAAGTTTAAATACATTGCTCTGTCTGTGCTCCTCACGAATGTTCACAAAGATTGAATATGCACGGTATCTTACTGTTAGATCTTTATACATGGAAGAACACCCTTTTATATATTACAAACATTAAACATATCAAGGCCATAGAAAGATTTATAGTGGGAAAGTAACTTTTCCAGTAGGTAACAATGTGACTTTGATCTAGAAAGGCGAAGTACCTTGCCTCTGGTTACTCAAAATATTCATGGCAAAGATTTGAACTCAGATCTGTCTGACTCTAAAATGTATATATTTTTCTAGTACACTGCCCTGTTTTATCCTTCGATTCTTCATTCCAAAACAGAAATACTTCCTTCACTCTATGTACTAGAGAAGCCTCTCTTTTGATGAAAAGAGCTTCAGAAATTACTCATGTCCTTGCCCCACATTTGTGTTCTGGATACTGTAAAGGCCAGAGGAACCACCTGCTTAAAAGGGAAGCACATAATCAGTCACTGAAAGAAAAATTATTTGGAAGAGTGACATTTTCCTAAAGGATGGACCATCATGAGGAAAAGAAGGTAAAACTGCACCCATGAGTTCCCCTAACACATATATACTTGGACAGGCATAGTACACACATAGCTACAAAGGGGTAATTATATTAGTTTCGTATTGTTATCTGCAAAAAAATACCACAAAGTCAGTAACTTAAAACAACACAAATTTATAATCTTACTGTTTTGTAGATCAGAAGTCCAACACAGTTCTCACTCGGCTAAAATTAGGTGTCCATGGGCTGTGTTTCTTCTAGAAGCTCTAGGAGATCATCTGTTTCCTCACCTTTTTCCACTTCTAGAAGCTTCCCCCATTCCTTGGCTAATGGCTTCCTTCCCTCTTAAAAGCCAAGAGTCACATCACTCAAACCTCTGCTTCCACATCACATCTCCTTCTCAGACTCTGACTCTCCTGTCTCCCTCATTCACTTATGAAAATCCTTGTAATAGCATCCTGGGTAACCCAGGATAATCTCCCCATTTCAAAGTCGTCTGATTAGCAGCCTTAATTCTACTGCAACCTTAATTCTTCCTTGCCATGTAACAGCATAGTCTAGGTTCCTGCATTCATATGAGGATATGTTTGGGTCCGTTAGTCTGCCCACTACCATATTTTTTGCACTGCCTATGCTCTATTTACGAATACAGAAAAGCATAATACCATCCACACTACGTACACACACACACACACACACACACACACACACACACAGAGTATTCTAACTAGTTTTCAGTTTGGCCACCTTTATTTTCCAATATTATACAGATGTCATTCCATTTATGTTGTTCATTCCCTCCTCCCCCCTTTCTGACCTAGTATTACCTATACATGCAGACTTGGATGACAAGAAATTGATTGTCCTGAATCCTGCTGAGTATGAGTTACTGCTAATTGGTTCTTTGAACAGACTGAATGAGGTGAGCTTCTTTCAGTTTGCAATTGATGGGGATAAGTTTTATGTCAGCAAAATCCATAAAGATTCTTGGGGTGTTTTCCTTGATTTGATGGATTGTCTTTTCACGTATTCAGCATTTTTTTCAAACCAGACAGCATAGTAGGAGAGAAGATGACCCTGATACATTTGACCTGAATGGATATATCTGATCCCCCTTGGGCTAGTGATGTTATCTGAATAAGAGACTGATTCTGTTTCTATAAATCTAAAACATGACAATGAACTTCTCTTATTGACTAAATAATCCACTCAGGTTGCACTAGGGTTTCTTGGTTCCACTTTTGTTGCATTTTTTAAAGTTTTATTTAAAATGCTCTAACAGTGCTCGCTTCGGCAGCACATATACTAAAATTGGAACGATACAAAGAAGATTAGCACGGCCCCTGTGCAAGGATGACATGCAAATTCGTGAAGCGTTCCACATTTTAAATAAATAAATAAATAAATAAAATAAAATACTCTAACATTTTAAATCTCCATATAATAGTCTATCAAGTCGAAGGATGCCCCTTGACATTCTAAATTTCCATGGCTTTGTGGGGGCAGGGGCATCTAAGTTGTTTTCAGTGTGTCATAAGTATACATAATTCTGCAGTGAGCACCTTTAGAGCAAAGTTTCCAACTTCAGTGCTAGTGATGATTGCTGTAAGCAGCTATCCTGTGCAGTATAAGATGATGTCCAACATCCCTGGCCTCTACTCACTAGCTGCCAGTAGCATTTTCACAGTTGTGACAAGCAAAAATTGGTCCAGACATTGCCAAATGTCTCCTGGAGGGGAGAGGGCAAAACTGCCTCTGTTTGAGAATGACTATCTTAGAATATATTTGTTCCTTCAGTTAATTTCTTTGTGACAGATTTCCAGAGTCAGAATTTTATGGGTCAAATGAAAGTATTTGTATGGTTCTTGATGTATTGCTAAATTACCTTCCCAAAAGAGTGTACCCTAGTTCCCTGCCCACCGGTAGAATCTGAGTGACCCAATTTTGTGTTATTATTATTTTATTTTTTTTAATTTTCTGATGCAAACTATACTTTACTATTATTATTGTTGTTATTGTTTTATTTCAGTTTGTTTTTTCTTGAACACCAGTAAGAATGCAATGCTGTGTATGTTTGTTTACTATTTGTTTAGTTTTGTTTTTTGTGAAATGTCATTTCAAGTCCTGGGCGGTTCATGTTTTAGGGTTTTGGGGGATAACAAAAGTAGTAAAAATGTATCTATCAGAAGAGAGCTTTAACAAAATTGGGGTGGTCTTTTTTTTTAATGAAGGCTAGTTCAGTAATAAAAAAAATGTTTGTGGACTACATTTTTTTCAAAACTTTGCTCTTATTTAGAAAAAGGAAATATCTGAGGTGACAGTAAAGTTTTATTTTATGATTCCCCAGTCAGTGATGGGCTTCATTTGGGGAAAGTGTATGTCTACATTTTTATCTTGCATGCCTTGTAATATCTGGCTGATAATGCTGCACATTTAAACAGATTTTTGTAAATGAAAACTCTTTTGAGGTTCTGAAGTTTCTGTAGTTGTTCCTTGACTGAACTTGTAAGCTATTCACTTACAAAATATTTTTTAAAATAATGCCTCTTAATATTGCATTCTTGAAAATAACACATTTGTCCATTATACATATGATAATCATCAGTGTCTTTAAAACAAGGGACATACTACCTTGTCCACTTACTTTAGAAAAAATGTTCCTCTTCCTCAGCCTTTTCTTGCCCCATCACATCACTGCCAGCTTTTATTCCCCTTCCACTTTCTAGAACAAGATAGACAATAGTCAAAAGTACCTGTAAGGCAAATACTATTGATCAATTCTTTTCTGTCTACTAGATCTGACCAAGAAAGACTGAGGTATATAATCTATACAGGGTTGGGGGTAGGGACAGAGAGAGGCACTGGACTTGGACTTATCTTTCTGTGGGTCTCAGTTTCCTCATCTAAGCATTGATGTGCAGAAATTAAGATCTCATTCTCCATAATAGGCTCAGTTAGTTCAATAGAGAAACCATAGCCCTTGGACCTTCTCACTGCTCTAGCCTGTTTACTGTTGGAGAACTAGAGAGTTACTGTGAAGAAGCTAAGCCAAACTTTAACAACATTATAAATGCCATGTGTCCTCAAGAACAAACTCACAAACTTGAATCATTCAGAAATTCATCCTCAAATTAGATATCCACCATGCCAAAAAGCATTTATAAGATTCTATAGGATATAAATTATTTCTTCAATGATGAGAATTAATAGTATATAGAATGGTTACATAACCCATGAACCACTTCATGATTTTTCTTTGTAGTATCTTTTTTCATTAGCCAATAGTGTTGATGCTGTATTGTATTAGCATTTGTGGTCCATTAGTTAAAATTCAGTCCCTGAAGAGTGATTTAACTCAAATATGGAATGTTTCTTTAACACAATTCCAAACGGCAGCTAAGTAGTCTTTTAAACTACAGTATTTCATTTTTAGAAGAAAAAATACAATGTAATACCTAGGCAACCTTGTTGAATCTTCTGCCGTGATGTTTTTCTGCCCTGAAATGATCACTTGTCTTCATTTTGCCAAGTTTATTGCCCCAAAAGGATACCAAGAAAGCACAAATTGCTACCTGCAACAAATGTTCTGGTAGCTTTAATATCTCCACTAAGGCAGTGTCTAACACTGGTTTTTGGGTTGTTGCTTTCAGGAAAAGCATCCTTTCACTTTCCTTGTCTTTTATTTTTCAAAAGCTGAATCAGGCAGTTGAATCTGACAACGTGTAGTCTTTTACTAACAAACAAATAAGCTGAAACCCCCGGGCCAATGGTCCATATGTCTGCCCATTAACAATCTATGGAATGCTCTTAGCATCACACCAGTGCACAGAAGAGCAGAAAGTAATTACAGGGCACAGACATTTATGCAAGTGAAAATGTGCATGAAAGGCAAAGGGTCATATTTACATAGGGACATCTCTACCTCTGGATGATGTTAGGAGAAGGTCAATACAGATTGTTCTCTGAGATGGTTTGAATGCTGGCCTGGAGATAGAGGGGAGCATGAAGTCATTTCTTTTTTCTGTTTTTTTTCTGTTTTGTTTGTTTATTTTGTTCTTAAGAGTCCATATATAAGAGAAATCGCATTACATCTGTCTTTCTCTGTCTTACACTCCACCCAGCACAATACCCTCCAGGTCTATCCATGCTGCTGTAGATGGCAAGAACCCATTCCCTTCTGTGGCCAAACAATATTCCATTGTATATATGTACCACCTCCTCTTTATCCATTCTTCCATCAGTGGACATGCAGGCTGCCTCCACATCTTGGCCATTGTAAACAATGCTGCAATGATCATATGGATGCACACATACCTCAAAGTAGCATTTTGGGTTTCTTCAGATAAATACCCAGAAGTGGAATCACTGGGTCCTTCTTTGTCTCTTGTTATAGGCTTTGTTTTAAAGTTTATTTTGTCCTGTATACTTGTAAGTATTGCTACCCAGCTTTTTTAGTTTGTTTCCATTTTCATGAAGTATCTTTTTCCATCCCTTTACTTTCAGTCTGTGCATGCCTTTTCATCTGAAGTGAGGCTCTTGTAGGCAGCATATGTAAGGGTCTTGTTTTCTTATCCATTCAGCTACCCTATGCCTTTTGATTGGAGGATTTAATCCATTTACATTTAAAGTCATTGTTGATAGATATATGGTTATTGCTATTTTATCTATATTTTTTACCTTTGCCTTCTTTTTCTTCTTCTCCTTCTCCTTCCCCTTCTCCTTCTCCTCTCTTCTTCAAGAAGTTCCTCTAACATTTCTGGTAATACTGGTTTGGTGGTGCATAACTCCTTTAGCTTTTCCTTGCCTGGGACACTCTTTATCCCTCCTTCCATTTAAAATGCTAGCCTTGATAGGTAGAGAAATCTTGATTGTATGTCCTGACTTTTCATCACTTTGAATATTTCATGCCAATCCTTTCTGGCCTGCAAAGTTGCTATTGAAAAATCAGCTGACAGTCTTTTGGGAGCTCCCTTGTAGGTAACTAACTGCTCTTGCTGCTTTTAAGATTCTCTTTGTCTTTAACCTTTGGCATTTTAATTATAATGTGTTTTGGTGTGGGCCTTTTTGAGTTCATCTTGTTTGGGACTCTATACTTCTTAGGATTGTATGTCTATTTCCTTCACCAGTTTAGGGAAATTTTCTGTCGTTATTTCTTCAAATAGGTATTCAATTCCTTGCTTTCTCGTCTCCTTCTGGTAGCACTTTGATGTGAATGTTGGTGTGCTTGATGTTGTCCTTAAACTATCCTCATTGTTTTGGATTCTTTTTTCTTTTTGATGTTCTGATTGGGTGGTTTATGCTGCCTTATATTCTATATCACTGATTCGATCTTCTGAGTCATCAAATCTGTTGATTACCTCTAATGTACTCTTCATTTCAGTTATTGTATTTTTTATTTCTGACTGGTTCCTTTTTATGTTTTCTGTCTCCATTTTTATGTTTCCTATCTTTTTGTTGAAGTTTTCCCTAAGATAATTGAGCATTTTTATAACCACTGTTTTGAACTCTGCATCTGGGAGATTGCTTGTCTCCATTTTGTTTAGTTCTTTTTTCTGGAGCTTTATTCTGTTCCTTCATTTGGGACTTGTTTCTTTGTCTCCACATTTTGATTGCCTCCCTGTATTAGTTTCTATGTATTAGGTAAGCCTGCTATTTCTCCTGGTCTTAGAAGAGTGGCCTTATGTAGTAGGTATCCTGTGGGACCCAGTGGTGCAGTCTCCCTAGTCACCAGAGCCAGATGCTGCAGGTGTGTCCCTTGTATAGGATGTATGTGCCCTCCTGTTGTAGTTGAGCCTTGGTTACTCTTTGCACATCAATGGGAGGGATTGATCTTCAGGCTAATTGGTTATGAGGACTGGCCATGACTACAGTGGGGGAGCTGTTGTGCAGGGACTGACCCTAAGGAGCAGGGTTTGCTTTAGCAGAGCTCTGGTGCCTGCCTAGTATGCCCTTTGGGTGTGTCATCCTCAGAGGTGGCCAGGTGATGCTCTGGCTTGGTGTGAAGCTGGCCACTGGGTTTCATATCCAGGGGTCCAACCACAGGCCAAGTTCATCTGCAGCCTATGCATTGCACAGGACCACCTGGCAGGAGCCACAAAACAATCCACAGATGGCTGCCACCTGTGCTGGGCTTGGAGGTTCCTTAAGAAATCAAGCCTTGAACCGAGGCTTGTTGCTGCTAATGTTGAACCTGGGGATGCTCAGCAAGTGGTACAGGACATGCTGAAGCCAGATGATGCTGATTGTTTGGGTTTTGTTAATCTTTGAGAGATTTTAGGAAAGTGTGCAGCATGAGCCAAGACAGTCCGTTTGTATGGAAAAGCCACTACAAATGGCTTGTGTGTGCCAGAAATTTGGGTACAGCAGAGTCTCAGCAATCACCAGGGTGGGGTTAAGGAATGGTGTCAGGATGATAGAAATTCAGATATGGCCACAGCTTGTGTCTGGATGCAGGGAGGGGGGACGGCTCCACAAAGAAACAATGGATTCTGCCAACACTTCTGTCTAGGACAAAGCTGCTTCTCCAGCACTTGCCCTGCAGCCAGATAATTCAGCTCCTCCTCGTATGTCCCTGGTGCTTTTCGACCTGCTGCCCCAGCCGTGGGGCTCACAGTGAGTGAGTCCATCAGCGAGTGAGTCTGTGCACGGGCCCTTTATATGGAGCACCTGGGACTTCAGCTGCCCTCATCTCACTCAACCACAAGCTCCACTGTTTTTCACCACCAGAAGTTATGGAGACTTCTCTCCCCAGCCCTTGAATCCTGGGCTGGGGAGCCTGGTGTGGGACTGGGACTCCTCTCTTTTCTGGGGTGGGAGTGCTCCTCAGCCGAGATAGCCCTCCTGATTTTTAATGATCACATGTGGATGTGAGACCTGCCCGTTTCCACGTCTCTGCCTCTCCTACCAGTCTTGAGGTTGCTTCTTCTGTATGTGTTTAGTTGTAGGACTTCAGTTCTGCTAGACTTCAGGTGTTTCTCAATGATGGTTGTTCTGTAGTTTAGTTGTAATTTTGATGTGGTCAAAACAAGAGGCAAGCACAGTATATACCTACTCTGTCATCTTGACCTAAAGTCACATGTGGTCATTTCTTAAGATCTTTCATAGCCTCACCATATTTTATGTAGCACCAAGCTCTGGTAGATTCAAGCAGCACTTCTCTTTGTCTTCTGGGAGCTGGAAGAATATAAAATAGAAAAACATATACGATACATGCCAAAAGACTTCTGCTGGAAGAATGGTTGTGCAACTTAAGAGTGTTAAGCCTCAGTTTCTTCTCTGTAAATAAAGACCAACTTGGTTGATTGAACGTTTCTGCTCCCTTACTTTTATCTCTCTTAATTTCCACATCAAAGTCTATACATAGAAAAACCTCTATCTTGAAAAGGATCTAGTCTCTATATTTAGTATCATTTGATGCTAGGGTTTTTGCTGTTCTCACGTTTTCAAAATTCACTTTTTAAAAATATTTGTACTATCCTTACAATGCGTAGGTCGTGAGTGCATTGGGTTAGTTCATGTGATGCATTCTGCATTTCCAAGCTAAACTGCTAGTGGGATCCCATCTGTTTAATAACATTCAGTTTAAAATTAAACTGATAAAAAAGATGTTGACAAACCTGGGCAAACTTTAGCATAAAGCCTTTTTCCTATTCCATCTCCTTGTAGGTGCTCCAGGGGGTTGCAAGAGCACCTCTGGGCTTGTTGCTTCCTGTCTAGTTTGGGAGTTTTACTTCCTATTCAGATCCCCATTTATAACATTTTGGGTCCTTAAGATTGAGTCATGTCTCTAAGGTTCAGTCCACTATCACACTTTTGGGTCATATTTAAGCACGAAGAGTACAAGCTTCAAAACAAACAGATACAGATTTAAGTTCTGCATCTGCCACTTACTTGCCATGTGATATCAAGCCATCATATTTTTGCACATCAGTTTTCTTGTGCATAGAATGGAAATGTCTGCTAATGACCTTCTAGAATCCTTATGAGGCCAACTGAAGATAAAAAATGTAAAACAATAGCAAACACTTGGCATGTAAAAAGCCTTCAACTAATATTAGTTAAGTATACAATGCAAAAATTACTATGGGATGTAGCTGTGGTAATTTTCACTTTACAGATGAAGAAACAGGTTCAAAGACATTAAATTACTCATCCAAAGTCACACGGTTTCTTAGGCCATTAACCAAAGAGTTACCCTTGCCTTCTTTTTTCCCTCAATCCTACTCTCACTATCTAATCCATTAGCAAGTTCTACCCTAAAATTTGATCTTACACCCTACTATTTGTCACCATCTCCACCTTAACCACCTTAGTCCAAGTCTCTCACATTATCTCTTACCTGGCTTATTTCAACAGCCTCCTACCTGGTCCCCACTTTCAACTCTTACCTGCCCTACTCTCTGCTCTCAACACTACAGATAAGATAAACCTTAAATGAGACTATACCAATTCGCTGCTTAAAAACTTGACAGCAATTCCCACTGCACTTAGAATCAAACCCAAAACCTTTAGCAGAGCCTTCTGGACACTGTATTCTCTGATCTCTATCCACACCTCTAACTGAGTCTCTTAACACTCTTCCCCTTGTTCGCTGGTTCAATCACGGAAGTGTAATTCTAACTGTGGCTCCTCATGTAGCCTTAGATCTTTTATACTCGCCATGCCTCTGCTAGGAATGCGCTCCCCCTAGATCCTCACAAAGTTTTCCCTTCTCATCCCTCAGGTCTCTGATCAAATGTCATCTCAAGAGGCCATCTCTGACCACTATCTCTCAAATACTATCATGTCCCAATGCAGTCATTGACTCTTAATCCTGCATTCTTTCCTTCCTAGCCCTTACTACTATCGAAAATGACTGTGTTTGTTTACTTCGTTTTTTTACCTGTTTATTTTTCAGGCCCACCCTCCTCCCAAAGACCATGGCTTTTTAATAGGAAGGAAAAAAAAGAATGAAACAAAATAAAACCAAAAATGAATTTTTCAAAAGTCATTGAAGTGGGAGGAGAGATCAGTGAAATCTATTTTGTCTTTTAAACTTAACTAGCAAATCCATTTAATCCCAGCCAAGTGATTAGTTTCTGAGTAGACACAGTCTAAGGCAGGCATCTGTACAAAGCATTCAAACCCTCAGGACACTATTTAGCAAAGAGGAAATCAGCCAGTCTTCTGCTCACTTGGGAATCAGGAGTAGGAATAACATGGATGATTTCCTCTCATTTCAGCCATTAGTTGCAAACCGTCCTCCAAGTCTTTTGCCAGAGCTATTAATAAGAAGCCAAATTGACTAATTTGATTGTCACCTTCTCTCTCCATCCCTGCACAGTGCACATTGGAGGCGCTAATGAACAGCCAAGTGGCTCAAAGCACAGTCGCAGGAGGCCAGAGGAGGAGCAAAGCAGAAATTCCTGAACTTGTTGGCTAATAAGGTTTGTGTTTCTCATTTACTTTCTTGGCTAGGAATATGAAGATGTAAGGACTGGTATGCTTACCCTTGAATGTGTACTGATACAGGGAGCTGACCAGTTCAGTGGGAAGCAGCAAGAAATGGATGAGGGACTCTGGGTCAGCCCAGCCACCTTGAGAACAAGAGACAGCCAAGTGTCTAATTTTAGGATTACACACTCTACATCTAAGTAACTCAGGACTTCACCAATCTCTTTGTGTGGGAAGGATGGAAGTTCACATCAATCCCATGCTGCAGTAAGGTCTGTACATAATTGTCACTGCTGTATAATATAAACTGCTGAGCAAATGCTATAATTCATTTTATAATGGTTTTGGTTATTTAACTAATTCTGAACAAGCCATATCTAATCAGTGGCTAAAGCCACTACCCAGAGTGGATGTATGGCATTGGCAGAATGGTCACTGAGTAGAAATTTTTTAGATGGATCACCTTCACTTCCTACTACATATGACCTCATGATTAAAGCTCTCAGTAGCTGGGCAAATGTGGTTGGTTTTAGTTTATGAGCCTGGAATTGGAATTCTTGTATCAGCCAAAAGATTTTGAAATGCCCTTTGACTTAAATCCAAATATGTTGGAGAACTGTCAAGGGGAACTTTCTTTCTCACCAATAAGAGTGTCCTCCCAGATATATATATATTTCTTTTAAAAAAATGGCGTGGCTTCTTTATTTATGAATTACATAGTGCTTACCTCTAACAGAGCCACAATTTGAAAAGTGGAATAAAAAGTTGATGATCATCTAATTCATTTGGAGCTCTGAGTTTTCCAATTTGGTCACATACAATGTGCAAAAAAAAAATTTATAGTAGGTCAGACTCTGTGCTGTGTTAGCAAGTCAGCCTCAGAGTCCCAGATTTCTACCAATGTAAGATTTACACTGCTCAGCAGACACTGCAGTGCACCTCTTTTTGCATTTCTATTTAAACAAGTGTTTGGATAAATGCTCTGATGTCACTGCTCAAAATAAAGACTGCCGCAAGACCCAACTGCAAGGATTTGTTTAACATTCTGTGCACATATCCCTGCAAAGCCAGCACATTTCCAAAGTTATTTCATAGCGCAAACCTTCATCACAAGAGAATAGTTTGGTCCCCCACACAAATTGGATGTCTCTGGAGCATTTCCTCTTGGCCGGTAATTTGTCATGTTACAGAGTTAGGGAGGTATGTCTTTATTTTCCATGTCAGTCTGCTCATCTGTTCCAAGTATGTCTGGCTCTCTAGCAATCACTGCTTTTGTTTTGTGAGAAAATATCCTTGCCCTCTCTGAAAGAAACCATGGCTCCTTAGCCAAGGACAGAGTTTAGGTTTTTAGTAATCTACACTTACCTCTACAAGTATGTTACAATACATAGTAATAAAAATGACTATTCTTTTGGGGCTCCTAATCTGTTCTACATAATTTGTGGGGCCCAATGCAAAATGAAAATATGGAACCTGTTCAAAATTATTAAGAATCACAAGATGGTGACACCAGAGCATTAAACGAAATGCAGGGCCCTGGGAAATTGCACAGATCATGAGCCCATGAAACCAATCCTGCTAAGAGCTAATTTATTCTTTTAATAGCCCTTTGAGAAAACCATAATTATTTCTAGTTTGCAAGGGCAGAAACCAAAACTCAGAGAAATAAAGTACCGTGAAAAATTAGACAGCTAGGAAGTGGTAGAGCCAGGTCTATCTGACTCAAAAACTTACTCCCTTTTTCCTACACAAGATGTTGCAAACTATGACCCACAGGCCATATCCAGACCACAAGCTAAAAAAAAATCTTTAACATTTTTAAATGGTTGAATAAAATCAAAAGAGGATTCCACGTGAGTTGAAAATTATGTAAAATTGAAATTTCAAAGTCTATAAAAAATTTGGGGGGGTGGGGGACATAGCCACACTCATTTGTTACTTCTTGTCTGTGACTTCTTTTGCACAGCAGAGTTGAATAATTGCTACTGAGACATTATGGCCCACAAAGCCTGAAAGATGTACCCTTTACAGAAAAAAGTTTCCCAACCCCTGGTCCTACTCCAGGCAGCCAGTGAGCACACACTTCTTTGAAAGAAAAATAAATGTATATTGTTGTGTCTGCTCACTCGCAGGCCATGAAGGAATTCGTGAGTCAGGTAGAAATCTAGAAGGAAGATTATTAAAGACGAGGGTCGGCTGGGCAGAGCTGCTGCAAACTACTGCATTGAGTCTTTGTTTGGTCTCGAGTTTTATATTTTCTAACCTGGATGTAAATTGCTTCGGCCTCTAGTGGAATTTTCTATTGAGTTTGGCTTTGTTCCTTGAGGTGGGGGAAGGTGCTGTTAAGCTGGTTATCGCAACCTTTGCATATGTTAGGTGGATTTAAATTGGAGCCAGGGTCCCCTACAGATGCAAAACCTCTCCAAAGTCACAGGGCCAGCACTGGGCTGAAGTAAACAGAAACATTGAAACTGCTCTGCATAGTAAATATACAGCAAGCAGAATCATTAATGTCTGGCAGAAAAGAAGTGGAGAAAGAAAAGCTTTAAAAAAGTCCCAAGCTAAATTACACTTGTTAAATCAAATTATACCAGAGATCCAAATCTCAAAATAGAAGATTTAGTGCCACCATTACAATCCCCTGTCTTAACATACATGCATAAATTTAATTAGATATTCTCTTATCCTTAAATATATTTTCCTAGGGCTGCCTTAACAAGGTACCACAAACTGGGTGGCTTAAAACAACAGAAATGTGGTTTTTTCAGAGTTTTGGAGGCTAAAAGCTTGAAATCAAGGTGTTGGCAGGGTTGTTTCTTTCTGAGGATTCTGAGGAAGAAACTGTTTCATGCCTCTCTCCTAGTTTCTGGTGGCTTATAGCTGCACCACTCCAATCTCAGCTTTTGTCATCATATGGCATTCTCCCTGTGTGTCTCTGTCTTCACATGGCCATTTTCTTATAAGGACACCAGTCATATTGGATTAGGGACCCACTCTAGTAAAGTATGATCTCATCTCAACTAATTACATCAGCAGAGACTATTTCCAAATAAGGTGACATTCACAGGTACTGGGGATTAGGACTTTAACATTTTTTTTTTGAGGGGACACAATTCAACTCATAACATTTACTGCAATAAATAAATAAACAGTAGGCAAGGAAATAAATAAATGAGCAAAGAACCTACAACCTCGTATCATTCCTCAGACTGTTTCCCCATCCCTGACCAGATCACAAGCCATGCAGGAAGTATTTATGGAAGATCTCCAAATCCACGTTCTCAGACCTACAGTCAACCTTCATTTTACCTAATTTCTCCAATCCCGGACACATCTTTGACGCCCAGTGGACTCTACCTCCAAACTCCTTTGTTCTAGTATTTATAACTCAAGATAAAGCGATGCAGTAGAGGATTTTTAGCTCACACACATTCTGAACATTGGGATGTGAATCATGATGGGGTTCCATACTCCACTCATTCTGTCCACTTACATCCCGTTTTTATCCTGAATATGTGTCTTGTATATTTTTTCAATGCCATGTACTTGAAAATCCTTTATTGGAATACTTTATTGGAATAATACTTTATTGGAAATCCAAAGCTATCAAGCACTTCATTGTATCACTTGAGTTTTCAACACAGGCCTTTCGTAATTCTAAAACATTATGGTGTGCTTTCAATTCATAGTATGGTATTATATAGGCTGCATGGGCCCCACAACTGTTAGATACTTATTTAGCACTTTAATACTCAGCAACCACTTTTGTTACCGGAGAGTGGGCCCTTCTTAGAGTGATGTCCAGGCTCGGTTTCCACACTGGGGGTCTAACCTGGCAGTGTCCAGGCTAGATTCCCAGACTGGGGGTCGAACCTGGGCCTATGAGCAAAACTGGAAATCTTAGCCATGCCGGCGGCCAGAGGATGGGCTCTCCTCTGCACAGTGTCCAGGCTCTTGGCATCTCGAAGAAATAATTGAATAAGACACAGAAATAAAGTAGTGAAAGAGCAGTTTATTAGAAGAAAAAGTACGCTTCAAAGAGGTAGAAGTGGGCCCAAGCAGAAAGCAGAGGCTCAAGGGCCATTATTAGAAGAAAAGGTACAATCCAAAGCATTAGCTGTGGGCCCAAGCAAAAGCATGGCAAAGGTTCAAAGGGTCAAGGCCAAGGGCAAGGGCCAAGGCTGGTGTGGAGTTGGAGTTTTTATCCCTTTTTCCTCTAGAATGGGCTGTTCCTCTCTGGGCGTGGGACCACTTGATTGACACCTGTGATTGACAACAGGCTGTTACCTCATCTCTTTAGACTGTGCATGTTCCTTCCCAGAATTCAGTCTGTTATAATGATATTAGTGAACTTCCTGGCATAAGTATGATATTATAATGATGGTATAATGAGGCCCAGGTGAAAAGAAGGTGGTTGTGGCCTTTAATGCACAGGTGCGAGTGACTGGTCTAATCTAATCAGGTATTTTGTACCCGTTTGTTTCCCCATAGGGGTAGATAGTTACAATGAAAAGGGGAAGTTTTGGGCTGAGAGGGGAGGTCTTTTGGGCGGTTGCATTCTGTGGGTTGTGTTGGACGTGAAGGAATGCAGAGACCCAGTGCCTGCCTCTACCTGCCTGCCTTGTTTTCCCCTTGAGAGCCATGATCCCCATAAAATCTCTATGGGACGCTGAGGGACAGGTGGTCTTTTCTTCTGTACCTGCTTCCTGCTGGGCAGGGGCATAGAGCTGTCCCTGCCTATTGGGGGATTCACGGAACTCTCACCCTAGCTGATCTCAGATGAGAGGAAGGGGTCTCGAAATCTGCCTGGAAGACTGCATTGGATTTTTTGGTTGGGACTGGTAATCTTGCTGGGGTATCATCTGTATCCCCAAGGCCCCTGAATGAGGAAAAATAGATTTTAATTAATAAATTTCTACATGATGGAAAATCCGTCAGCTTTTATGGAGCTCATGGCCATTCAACTGGTCACTCAGGTGGTATCAGCTGTCCAGGAGCTGGGCCCAGAACAGGTTGGAAAGAACATTAGGCTTCAGTGATACTAGTATAAATCACAAATCTTAGGGTAATTATCTAAAGCAGGGAGATAGGAGCTAAAAAAACTGGAAAAAGGAAACTTTAAGGAAAAGGAAACTTAAAATCCCTATAGGAAAGAAAACTTAAAAGTTTTTCAGTAGCGGGGGCTACTCGCTTGGCCCATATCACTTTCATCTTTAAAGCACTGCCTCCTGATTTAATTAGTTTTTCTAATTTTCTCTGAAGTAAGTGTGCTATCCTTCTTCCTCTTTTATATTAAGGGAAAGGGAAGTAACGAGAGGAAATCACTTGTAGAGCATTGCAGATCATTCTTGGTGAGTTAGAAGCTAGTTAAGGTTGCCTAGTTTTGACATATCAAGGAGGATATATTTATCAGAGGCCACCTCATGGAATTCCTAATTTTTCTTCCATGGACCCGCTACTCATTGCATACCACTACCCAGCAGAGAGTGGCTGCTTAATAAATATTGGGTGAATGAATGAAAGGAAATAAAACACATTTTAATAGCTAGAATGAATCAAGCACTAACTAAAGTCATGTATATTCTGTTTGTTTCTCTCTTGCTTTGTTCTATTGTCATGACAGTACCCCAGGTTAGTTAATTCATAAATCGACTTCCTCATACTGCCTACTTCTCTGCTGTTTTAGTGCCTCCACCTCTGACACAACCACATAGAGATTTCAATAATTGTGTGCCATGTCCAAAGTGTCTTCAAAGCCATAGCATATAATGAAACCACCCAACCCCATTTCTGCTGAAGTTTCAATCCTAAGTAGTCTGGATTCCTTTATTCCTGCCCTGTCATTCCTGGTATGCCCTCTGGCTACAGTTAATCAGATTAGAGGCAGGAACATGACCGAAGGGTATACTCTGATGTGACCTACCACACACAGGGGGAAAAAAATGACTACCCAAACAAGAATAGGCTGAGCAAATCTGCCTCTTGTTCTTAGAAATTTGAACTGAAAAAAGAATGTGGGGAATGAGGACATTAACAGAGCTAAATGTGAAAGGCTAGATGGAGAAGCCATGAACAGGTGGGAGTTAGGAGATTTATGAGAAAGCGGAAGCTATAAGTAGAGAGGAGTTATAAAGTAAATGAAAATACATGGGACCACAGATTTCCCTCCTCAGTTGTTTAGAGTTTAGCACCCGAATTCCTTGTTTCCTAGCCATATGTTGTCATCAATTTGGCAATTTCCAACTTGACATAGATAATCCTTCTACACACTGGCCTCTTAATTACATGACCTTTTCACTTTCGAAGGTCTTGGCCTCCATTCCACCTTGGCCACTCATCCACTTGTTGCATAACACTACCCTTAACATTGTCATCCCCATAACTGCGTCACTACAAAGACTGAACTAACACAAATCACCACGTTTGGTCTATTACAATATTAATGGCAAAATATGATGATTGCTCCGACTAGTGAGCTAGCAGTAGAAATGGGTATAGGAGTGATAAATTTTGGATTCGTTTATAATCTTGGGTAACATAATATAATTCGGGATATGTTTTGATGGTAGTAGAGCCAACAGAATATGCTGATGCACTGGATGGGCGTAGTGGTGAGGAGAGTGATCAAGGATGACAGCACATTTGTCCTGAGCAACCAGGTGAATACCTTTCACTGAGGTGAAGAGCAGTTCTTGGAAACTCAGAGTGCAGTTTTGAAAAGAAGAAATGTGAAGTGTGCAGTTGCATATATGAAGGTGAAGTTCAAAGGGGACGTCAAAGCCACAGATGTAAATTTGGAAAACAGTGCCATATAGAGGATAGTTAAAGCTATAAATCTGAAATCACCAAGGTTATGAGAGTAGAGATCAAAGAGAAGAGAACCAAGCACTGAGCTCTGGAGCACTCCAACGTTTATCATTTAAGAGGAAGAAGAACTAGGGAGGGATATTTATGAGTGTCTGATAAGGATGTGGTCATCCAGACACTATCAATAAAAGGAAAATAGTGTGAAAAAGCAAGTTGCTATATGTTTTCTGGCTAGAAGGTTATATGAGTCAGCTCACCAATCAGTATATTAATCAGTATATATTTTAATTGAATGGGTTTGGATCAACAGTGCTTGCTCCAAAAACTAAAAATTGCACCCACGCTAAATAACAATAACAACACACACTTGCCATCCCTGTTTGTTTTGACAAAGACAATATTTAGAGATAAACTGAGCAGCAGTAACCTGATTCATGTCCTCAGTTTTATTTTATAATTATCTCATTCTTGACCTTTACCAAAAGGAAGATTATTTACAACTAGATACTTTTCAAGTAAATGTACATTTCTAATATATTTTAATGACATCACCTACTTTCATTTCCCTAGAGAACCACCCCCCCTTTCCATCCAAATCAGATTAAGTACTCCTTCTTGTTGCTGAAACATCCACTCTACGTCTCCAACAAAACATTATAAAATTTCATTACATTTATCTGTTTATGTGTGTCTCTCCCTACCATAATGTAAACTCCTAAAAGATAAGAACTATGCTATATACATCTCTCTACTTACAATTTTTAGCCCAGTGCAACGACCAGATCATTCATTTATCAAACAAACGTGCATCAAACACTCACTAACTCCATGATTAGGAAACTCCATTGCTCACAAGTTTTCCTTTGTAATAAGCTTGGGGGTGGGAGGAGCCAGTTATTTCTCAAATGGAATTTTGTCTTAGCCCTTCCAGATAAGATGAAGGCAAATTTAAAAGACAGCTGTATCATATAGTGAAAACGAGGTTAGATGTCCTGACTTCGATTTCTCTCTGTCTCTAAAAGTTGTTATGACTCAGGGCTAAATACTTCTCCAAACTGAAGAGTTTAGACGAAAATTCTATGATTATTTTAGCAATTAACTTATCCTGCATGCTAATTGTGACTTCCAACACTTCATGACTCTATTTGTGGAAGAAAAAAATGAGGATTTTTATTCTGCATTAAAATCTGAGCAAATCATTATGGAGCAGCTGACTTACAAAGATATGCAGCACACATATTCAGGAATTGCATTTCCCTTTGGCAGACTGCAGGAGGTGAAGCGTTCCCCAAGCCATTTTAATGTTACAGCTCCTCATTTATGTGTTAGTTTTTCAAGGAGTCAGACTCTTTCATCTTAACTTCAGTTGTTGCAATGTATTCCATCACCGTAGTAAGATAAAGAGCAGGAGCAGTAAACCATTAATAGTAGGCAACCCTCTTGATAGTTCCTGCTTTTATGTTCAAATGGAAATTTTGTATATCAGCTTTCCTCCATGCTTTATTTCAGAAAGTTAATTAGATGAAAATATTTCATATTGAGATATATTAATAAGTGATTTAACAGATAGTCTTAATTTTTCAAAAAGCAATTCTTAGATATAGGAGGTTATCATGCAGAATTTTTTTTCTTGGTGAGGTAAAACAAGGATGAACTAAAATCTACATGCCTGATTTTAGCCAATTATTTTAATCTCTTCCTCTATCTGGGCTAATAAACATATCAACACTGACCACTTCAAATTTTACTCCATTTTGTTTTTGTTTTTAATAGAAGTGGAAGAGGGATGAAAAGCAGTGAAGGACAATTTTTAGTGCAGTATACCAGTTCTGAAAATTGCAAAGGAAAAGCGAAGGGCTAAGTGGGGAACATGCCTTTTCCATCATTTTTTTTTAAATCCAAAAGCAAAACCAAAAAATTATTTACTCTTTGGTTCATTTTCCCATAGACTACTTCTCTGATTTTATAATGGGAACCAACAAGAAAATCAGATTTGTTTTATGGATACTGATTTTTGAAAGTATATTTCTTAATATGCATATATTGCATAGCAAATGCATTAACCATAGTTACTATACTTCTTCCACCAGTCCGCAGTGTCAAATAGAGTTCCTTCCTGTGTCCATACATAGGTACTAAAATCATTAAACAATACTTTTGGATCTGAGACCCTGCACACTTTAAGTCCTATAATAAAGGTGGAAAAGGAGGCCCAGGATGCTTCCACTGGATAAAGAGTTTGCAATTAACTTCATTTACATTTGTTCAGCTCCTGGAACTACTAACGACTGTGTAGTATTGCATCTTCTGAAATTACACATTCCTAGTCATTGTCATGCTACTTGTGTAACCAAGTTAATACATGAATTACATGAGCACTAACTTCTTCTGAGGTGGTTCTTAATTGAGTTCTTGTAAAAGTCACTTTAAATTTATAATGATGACTGACCTCCAGGGAATGCAACTGTCGAGACACAAAGAAGGCTGTCCAGGGACTGAGAGAAAGACAAGCCTTCATTATGCAAATACTGTGTTTTCTAGTTCAGTTATTCAGTCATTCTAGTTCAGTTCAGTTATTCCTTTATTGTCCTAAAAATACATAAATATTCTAATTGCAGCTTTTATGCAGAAGACACCCAAGAGCTTGCAGCCTGGTTGGTAAAAGGACCCTGAAGAATATTAAGGGGAGAGATACATGTGAAGAATAATCCATATTTTAAAAACACATTGCAATAGACAAGGGCATTCCACATGGCTGTCCTCTGCTTTGATCCTCTGACACAGGTAGTAGGGTAGGATTAAAGACCAAGAAAGCTGCGAATCTTATCTGAGGGCTTCAGGAAACTCAGAGCCAGAGCCTACATCCTGTTTTTTTCTGGGGACTTTTAGGTCTTTGTGCAATTGGCAACCTACTCTGAATCTCCCAAATGGACACAGGTTTTTGTACCTGCCTGGACAAGCTTGCAATTGGAAATGTTCCTCAGTAACCACTCTGAGCTTACCCAAATCCTTGAGGTCCTGCTGGAATGGAATTCACATTAAGCTGCAATGGTAAAATACAAGGAAATACACACATCTATTGGAAAACTAAAGTACGAGGTCAGACAATTAAGTTTGTGAACTCATCCTAGAAAAAGTGCTACATACCTCATTGCTGAATATCACTGCAGTCACCTTCGAAGGACTCCCCTTGGGAAGCTATGCACTGACGCCAGTGCCTAGTCCACCCTTCAAAGCAATTTTGGAACTCTTTTTGTGGAACGGCCATCGGAGCTGTTGCCGTATTACTCTTGATGTCCTGAATGTCACCCAAATGTCTTCCTTTCAATATTTCCTTTATCTTCAGGTAAAGAAAGAAGTCATTGGGGGCCAGATCAGGTGAGTAGGGAGGGTGTTCCAATACAGTGATTGGTTTACTGGCTAAAAACTCCCTCACAGACAGTGCCGTGTGAGTTGATGCATTGTCGTGATGCAAGAGCCATGAATTGTTGGTGAAAAGTTCAGGTCGTCTAACTTTTTCACGCAGCCTGTTCAGCACTTCCAAATAGTAAACTTGGTTCACTGTTTGTCCAGTTGGTACAAATTCATAATGAATAATCCCTCTGATTTCAAAAAATGGTTAGCAACATTGTTGCAACAAGTTCTCGAACTTAATTGTCAGACCTCGTAATTAGTAGTGACAAGGAGAGTCAGGAACAGGGAAGAAGAATGAGAGTAGCTGGGCAAGGTTATTGTTCTCTCATTATTCTCCCACCTCCAACTCATCACTATACCATCATTATAGTGCCAACAATTATGTGAACACACAATGAGTAGATACTATATGCCAAATACAGGGCTGTCTTCTTTAGGGAATCCCAATAGGGGTGGAATACTTAAGAAGGGCTATAGAGCCAGATTGTGTTTAAATACCAGCCTCAATATTTACTAGTTTGGGTAAGTTACTTAAGTAGCTTGAATGCCAGTTTTTCATTTCTAGAATACTATGCACCTGTGGAATGCAGAATAATGGCCCCCCAAATACATCCATGCCTCAAAATCCCCAAAGCCAGTGAATATGTTATTTACGTGGTGGAAGGGACATTGCAGATGTGATTAAGGACTTAAGAGATGAGATTATCCTGGATTATGGGGTAATTCCATAGGTCCTTAAAAGTGCAGAATCTTTCCCAGCTATGCTCAGAGAACCAGAGATGGCATCATGAGAAGGACTTGGCACACTCTTGTTGGCTTTGAAGATGGAGGAAGGAGCCTGCAAGCTGAGAATATGTGTGATCTTTAGAACCTGGAAAAGGCAAGGAAATGAATTACCTCCTACAGCCTCCAGGAAGGCACACAGCCTGTCAACACCTTGTCTTAAGCCCAGTGAGATCATTTCAGACTTCAGACCTCCAGACCTGCAAGCTAATAACTTTGTGCTGTTTCCCTTTGTGGTAATTTATTTTTGGTCATTTCTTACAGCAGCCATAGGAAACAGCACTTCATGGGGTCACTATGAGGATTAAGTAAGTGATTATATGTAAAACACTTAGAATTATGTCTGGCAAATACTATGTGTTATTTAAGCCTCAATTACATTATTATTATTATTATTATTATTATTATTATTATTATTTAAAAATAAGGCAGTAACTATGAGGGAAGTAGGGGAAATGGATATGAGCACAACTAATGAGAATGTATCAAACAGGATTAAGATTTATATTAGGGCCTGCCAAGTGGCACATTGGTTAAGAGCTGTCTTGGGACGCCAGAGGGCCCCGGTTCAGATCCCACATATGAGGGCCAGTGACACTGCCCTCCATAGCTAAGATGCTGAACAACAGCTCAACCTGGAGCTGGGCTGCGTGAGTCGCCAGTGACAGCTAAGCTGCAGACCCTGTGGCAATGGGTTGCCATGGGCTGCCGTGTGTAGCCAGCAGCCTGCGTGAGCAGCCAGCAGCTGCCGTGAGCGGCCGTCCAGAAGCCGGCGACTGATCTGCCTCGCCCGGGAAGAGCGCAATGATGGTGCCAACTTGGGCCAGTGAAGCAACGTCCTCCACAACTAGACTGAAGAACAAAACGACAGCAACTTGTCTGTTCCCCTTCCCCCAATTCCCCAGTGCTGTTCCCATCCCCCAATTCCCCAATAAAAATCTTTAAAAAAAAGAAAGATTTATATTAATGTGCTGTGGAAGACAGGGAGTAGGAATCATTAAATTACAGAGATGACATTGGAAGAAAGCCTAAGACAAAGAGGGGAACTTGATCAGATAAAGGGGAGAGAACTCCAGCAGAGGGAGCAGCAGAAGTTAACACATGTGAAAATAGAACAGCCAGGAAATTGGTGTGGCTTCCCTTTCACGCCCCACGACTTCTCACTCCAATGTTATATCTCATCCTGAGCAGACCTATGTGGAAAAGACAATATGCTGCATAGGCAACATCATACTGCTGAAATGAAGTCCAATTCCAGTGACAACTGAAAGGCATATGTATTATATGCCTTCATTCTTGCCAATCTTGGTAGCTGTGAACTTGGCTTCTCAGATGTGATCACAGAGGTGGCTTGCTATGGCAAGTAGTACTACAAAATTTGAAGTAATCCTCTATATGCTAACTTTTGTACTCTGCTTAGGTCATTCTTCTATGTGTTACTGAAATACACATAAATGATTTCAGCATAGCCTTATACATTTTAAACTACAACCTGAGGATTCCTTAAAAGCTTCACATTAAAGAAACCAAAGGGAACAATAAATATGCATATGTCACTGCTGAGTGTGTCAGTGGGAGCAATTTTGTAAGACCTTTGAGAATCTCATTTAGGATAGGTTTCTATCTCAGATCAATGATCAATCTATAATAGTCCACACAAAGCTGAGACTCCTTAGTCTCCAAACGAAGCAGTCTCATCACATTCCCCTAGTTTGAAATTTAATGGCTCCTATTTCCCATCCTGTCAGACTCAATTACCCATCCATGAAATTCTTTTTCTTTTTTTTTTTAAAGATTTTATTGGGGAATCGGGGGAGAGGAACAGCATTGGGGAATCAGGGAAGGTAAACAGACAAGTTGCTGTCCTTTTGTTCTTCAGTCTAGTTGTGGAGGACGTTGCTTCCCTGGCCCATGTTGGCACCATCATTGCGCTCTTCCCGGGTGAGGCAGATCGGTCACCGGCCACTGGACGGCCGCTCAGGGCGGCTCACGGCAGCTCACGCTGGCTGCTAGCCACTCACGGTAGCTTATGGCAACCCACTGCAGCCTCACTGCAGCCTACGCTGTCGCCGGCAACTCACGGCAGCCCAGCTCCAGGTTGAACTGTTGTTCACCATCTTAGCTGTAGAGGGCGCAGCATCACTGGCTCATGTGGGATCCGAACTGGCAGCCCTGCTGCTCAGAGCTCACACTCCCAAGCCAACTCTTAACCAACGAGCCACTCGGCCAGCCCACCCATCCATGAATTTCAAGATCCTCCCTGATCAGACTCCATTCTATCCGTGCAATAGTGACTGTCTTCTCACTCTCTCCACTACACACCTTTCACTTTTAGCAACCCAGGTTTCTCACTGTCCACTCAGGAAGCCGTATTTATTGACATCTAGACTCTTGTTTGAGCTCCTTTTCTGTCAACCTCTGCCACCTCCACACACACACACTCTCTAGTGTCCCCAATGAAACTTCCCCGTCAAAGTTCAGTTCATGGTTCACACCATTCATGACAACTTTCAACATTCCATTCCTTGATGTTTTCCCTCTGCCCAGAAATGGCCTCCACATGATTTGTTTATTCCTGCTTATGGGCTTTTGTGCATTCTGTTTCCTCTCTATCCCACCAATCCCTCATGCTTCCTCCTATTAAAATCAGCAAACTCCTAAATAATCTCGCCAATCTTACAAAGTCCTTTACTGCAAGAACAATTGGGAACGTTAGTCAAGAATTTGCCCTCTGATATTATGCTTTTGCAAATATATGCTCATGGTTTTCATGCCTTGCCAAGAGATAGTGCTGTAATTTCAGATGCTTGTGCCTCCAGTATCTCAGAAAAGCTTTGATTCTCACCAGATCTGAGTCTTTCTTCAGGGGACATTTGCGTGGATGGCTTCACTCCCTCAAGCAGTCCCTATTCAGGCAGTTCAGGAGTAGCTTGATGTTACTGTATCACACCATCTCCATTAGCTCCTCCTGAGTTATACTCAGAAGATTTTATGACTGTGTTCTCCCCCTTTTACGAGGTACTGTCATCCCTGTTTCTACTCCTTAGCACAAGACCTGCTAATAAAGGCATTACCTCCTAAATGTGAACGCCCTGTGCTGAGCTCCCTGCTCTGCCCCAGGACTTTCCCAATTACCCATAATTCCTTTCTCCATAAATGGCTCTGGCTCTGGCACTCAATAGGCAAACCAGGGCATGGAGGATCAAATTACTCAGACTGAGGACCCCTAACTGTATAATGTGTGTGTGTGTGTGTGTGTGTGTGTGTGTGTGTGTTGGGGAGGGGGGCAGAAATACATAAATAAGCAAAATCCCTTAGTTCCCTCCAGCTAAGTAATGGCTCCCTGAGGGATCAATTGCAAAGCTTCCTAGACCAGGCTCTTTGCTGGCTCCCAAGAACTAGGGAGTACACCGCCTGTGCCAGCCAGGCGCTGTTTCAGGCCCATTCATGCATTTGACCTGCCTGAGAGTAAGGATGAGGGAACCCAAGGGACTTTCCCAAGCTCACACAGCTTGTGAGTCTTGGAGCTGGGGTTTGCATGGGACTCCTGGGTCCATGTTCTTTAAACCCTGTGTTGTGCTCACTCACGCCCCAAGTCATCTGTCGGTAAAATGAGGCAATGAGACTAGACATTTGATAGGGTCCATGCTACCTCTAAAGGGTCATGAATCTGCTCAAAAGACAGTCTATGGGTAGAGGTTCTCTGCCACTCTTTTCTAGTTTGCTTTTTAACTGCTCAGATTACTTGTGGGTGGTCTATTTGTATAAAGCAGAAAGGGTGTTCATTGGTGTATGAGGTTGCAAGCCCGCCATCCAAAAGGCACAGAGGTATCAATTAAGTTTCTCTGTGCACCCATCAAATAAATACCTCTATCCCTTGCTACATACAACTTCCTTGCAATATCTTGAACTCGCCAACAAAAATGGTCACATTTTCCCAAGGCTGCTTATTGTCACCGACTGTCAATCATCCTTTCTGGGCTGTGTATGTCTGTACACAGCAGCTGGAAGTCCAGCTTCCAAAAAGAAGTCTGAAGTTGGCTGCTTTGTAACTTATCTACCTGCACTATAGCCCTCACAACAGCAGACCCTATGAAAAACTTAATTGGAATACTCCTCCCAAGTTAGTAGATCTGCCTTCTACCCAAGGAAGAATGAGTCCCTGTTAAAATAACAAGCATTGGCTGTCAGGCATCCTCTCCAAGTACTATATATTATCAGACATTTCAAATGCAAGCCTCGGCATCAGACCAAAGCCTGGGGTTCACTACTTTGTTCTTGCTTTACCCTGTAAACAGCAGACATAGTGGCAACCTCAAACTAAGTACATGTTGGAAACAGTTCATTCCAGTGCTTCCAATATTTTACTCACACGGTGTTGTACTACAAAGTTTCCATCATCTGCTTTTCTATCAGACATGTATGTGCTCATCCCTCTGCCCCATCACTTCCCAATCACCCTGTGGATATTAATTTTCTTTCTCTTCTCCTGTGCTTTGTACATATGCAGGGATTCAGCTAAGGGCCTGGTTTTCAACTTGCTCTTGGTCCTGACCTTGATGTCAATCACCATCTCCCCATTCTCTGTTACTAAGCATTTGGAAGTCACTTTCCCAAAGGAATCAGTGGCCTTCTGTTGCCTACTATGACAATGATTGACATAGCTTTCACAGAAGTCTCAATGGCGGTGCACAAACCCAGGAGCACAGCCTCATTGCCAGTCTTCGGCTCCTCTCACATTCTACCGCTGTCCTCCAGTGGCTCCGATCAGCCCTTACCTCTAAGACTGAGGGTGCTCCATATTCTTTCTCACGACCCTAAAATAGCTCACACTGCAAATGTATCTCAGACTAGCATCATTTATGGCATACATTTACTGAACCAGATAGGAGATCTATTCAACAGCACATCCCATATGTAGTTCTCCTCTTCTTTTCCAGCTCCCCATGTAGTACTTAGGCCAATAATCTTCAAACACTGCATAATAATAGTAATCTCTCAATAAATATTAGCTGTTGTCATTATCACTGAGACATGCATTGTGTTCACTAATTTAACCTTTGTTGACTATAATATGAGGTAGGTAGATTGGTTTAAAGGTTTGAATGAGGCTCTGAGAACTTAAGTGACCTCCCCATGGGCATTCCATCTGCGGAGCTGAAATTTGAATCCAAGTCTGGGTGACTGTAAAATTCATGTTCTCTAGCACTATGCTATTTTCTCTCAATAAATGTCTGAATACGGAACAAATGATCATGTCTCAACCTGAGACTTGCTAATGAGATTACACAACTAGTCAATATAAGAAAACATTAGTTGTGTGTCGTATATGGACAACTGTTTATAATGGCCACTTTTAGATGGAGTAAGTCACTGTCTTGCCAAACACATTCTAGAAAGAAAAATCGATACGCTTCAGTTATGAAAAAAACAAAACACTGATACATGAAATAAAAGTCATAGTTTGTGTTATGAGACTACATACTGCCTCACTTGCCCCCAGAAATTCTATCATTGGAAAATTAAGGGAAATATAGTGATTGCTCCTGAAGCAACTGTCCTCTGACATGGGGACTGCTTTGGTTATTGCAAAAAAATCTCCAAGAGAATAACCAAGAACTAACGTATTTTGAATTCATACCGGCCACAAGGGGGGATGGGAAGCTGAGTTATGGGAATGAATATCAACACAACTTTCTTGGCTTATTAATATTCTGTTGGAATACATCAAAGTAAAATTTTGTGGAGTATCCTTCTATTCGACTTCTTGAGAACTGTACTTCTATTTCCCTTTATTGCCCTTATCACTGTATATTTTTGAGTCTAGTATATAATGAGTACTCACTAAAAGTTTGTTGAAAGTATATATGAATGAATGGGGGAATTAATGCATCTTCAGAAATACAAGGGAAAATATCTTTAAACTACAAAAGGTATAACTGGCAGGAAGTGAATGGCGAGGTACAAAGGATTCAAGAACGATGAGTGTCTTAAAAACTATAAATTAAAATAGCTCTTTTTAAAAAAACTTCTAACATAAACAATTTTCTGCCTACTCAGGCAAGAATCATTTCATGTTTAGTCTTTAGGTAGACTAAATTTTGACCCATTTTGGTCAAATTATTTTTGAAGAGTCTCATTACATCTTATGTTGATATAATTTGCCCAATGTCATACAATTAGTAAGCAGCAACCTTTGAATGTACAGCCTACTCCTGTGATTCCAAAGTCTATCCTCTTTCCATTATACTCCATAAAAACAAACAGACAAGCAAACAAACAGAAAATCTCACAGGTACTGTGAAAACACATAATAGGGTCTTGCTTTGCCTGAAGAAGTTAGAGCAATCTCCAAAGAGAAGGTACCATTTGAGTTAACTCTTGAAGAATGAAGAGGCATTTTCAAGAGGACAAGGCAGGGAAGGCTAGTTAAAATAATGTGTATTTTAATACATATGCCTACGTGTATAAAGGCAAGGACGACTGACAAAATGGTGTGTGCACTCAGTGATATGCAAGTAACTGGTATGGCTGAAGTTCATGTTGCATATAGGGGAGTGATGCGTCACAGGCCTACGGAAATTGGCAGGGACTAGACCACAAAGGATCTTATATGGTAGGCTAAAGAGTTTAAATTCGCCAGGTAATGGAAGCCATTAAAGGGTTCTGGTCAGGGACATGAAAAGATAAGATTTGTATCTTGGGGATATGCGGCTTTAGTGTGGAGAATGAAAAGGAGAGGAGCAAACCTGCCTACGAAGCCATAGGAAGAGTCCAGATAAGAGCAGAGAAAGGGTTCATTTCACTTAGCAGCTGACATAGTGGAAGTAATGGAGAGAAGTAAACAGAATAGGGATGTGGAAAATCTCAATAAAATGACAAGACCCAGTGACTGATTGGATTTGGGGCAGAGGTGAAGAGGGGTGGAGGAATCAAGGGTGAATGATGTTTAAACTCACTCGGTTGTCAGGCTGAATGTTGGTATCAGTGGTCTGGAAAGAGAATGCACATACAGAAGCAAGTCCAGAGGCAGTGGGAGTAAAATTTTGAGAGATAGAATAGAATCAGACTGGGGAGTGAGCGGTTAGCTCAGTTGGTTAGAACGTGGTGCTGATAACACCAAGGATACCAGTTCGATCCCCACATGGGCCACTGTGAGCTGCACCCTCCCTAAAAGAGTTAACTATGCCATTGTAGCATGAAAGCAATGTGTAACCAGTGACCATGGCTGTTCCCCAATATAATTAAAAAATAAAAAAAAGAATAGACTCAGACTAAGAACCTGACTGGATTTGAATTCCAATTTTGCCATTTAAAATTTAGTTGAGTTGTTTAACCACCTTGAGCTTTTGTTTTTATTTGTTTGTTTTACATCTATAAGATGTCTAATTAGAGCACTCACCTCACAGTATTGCACAGCATTGTTGAAAAATTTAAGCGAGAACATATCTATTACATGTTTGGTAAAATGGCTGGCTCAGGCTGGCTCATTTAGTAGAAGCAAGAAAGATAGATATGAGATTTCCTGAGAGTTTGCATTTCTAGTAACACATCTAGACAGAGAAGTCTGTTAAAATCAGGATCCAGGCATATGGGGCATTCCTAGAGATCCTGGAATAGTATAAAACTCAAACTCTGATTCATTCCTAAATAGTTTTTCTTTCTTTGAGGTAAAATATGTTTTCCTCACTAAAATAATTTACAGCATAGTCACAGGAATTTGGAAATTAAAAAAAACACACAGAAAATGTTATTTCACTGCTTCATCAAAATGAATTGGAAAACTTTCTTTTTTTCATACTCTGGAAGAATTTGCATATTCAACAGCATTCTCTTGTAATGATTAAGGGTGTAGAGTCTCCCTTATGTTGAGAAGTTCTGTTCCTCTACAACTTATTAGCTATGGGACCTTAATGTCTTCATCAGTAAAATGAGGATGAGAATAAAGGTACCTATTTCATATGATTGTTAAGAAAATCAAATAAAACATTTAAAACAATGCCCAGTGCAAGGCCATACTCCTTTAAAACTATTTTTATAAATTGCTTATTAACTTATGTAAATGGCATCTCTTATTTGTATTGTTTACATCAAAATGTCTTATGCCACAGAGAAATTAAGGGAAGTCTAATGCAAGTTGTATATACCTATACATATACCTCAAAGGTATGTATATTACAATTGTTATTTTATAAACATAAAAATTCAAAATTAAGAGCAATTTTGCTCAATAACACTTATTTATATAGAGTGCTTTCCATCCATGCAAATGAAATTTCCCGTGATACACCCTGAAATAGACACAAAGACTGCAGTTGTTTGAGCATACGTGTTTGTGTTAATTCTATGCATTTTGCAGATAAATCAGTAGGAATTCCCTTCCAATATTTGATTCCTGCATTTAGTTTCTGCATAGTTTATTTATTCTGTGGCTATCTTCAGAAATTCCTTGGGCCTTGTTCTTACCACTTCAGATGTCTTTTGCTTAGCAATCAGATATCTTTGGTTAACTCTCCCCCCCAACCACCACCCCCTTTTATTTTCTGCTTAGATCAAATTACTAACCATCCCAACAGGCCGACAGAAATGAACCTGGAGCTTAGGGAAAAGGTCTGGTCATTAAAGAAGGATCTTGGAGGCACACTGTGTGAGTGGTGGTCGATGCTGCAAAATTGGATGAGAGTAAAGAGTAGGAGACAGCAAAGTGGGAGACAGAACTTTAGGGAACTTCAACATTTGAATTTCTGATGAAGGAAGAGGGAAAAAGAAATATTGTTTTCAATTAAAATTTATTGGGGCAACAATGGTCAACAAAGTTAAATAGGTTTCAAGTGTACAATTCTGTAATCCATCATCTATATATCATATTGTGTGTTCACCACCCAGAGTCAGTTCTCCTTCCATCACCATATATTTGATCCCCGTTACCCTCATCTACCACCCCTCTCCTCCCTTACCCTCTGATAACCTCTAAACTATTGTGTGTGTCTATGAGTTTTTGTTTCTTTGTTTGTTTTATTCTTTTGTTGCTTTCAGTTTTATATCCCACGTATGAGTGAAGTCATATAATTCTCGACTATTACTGGCTATCATCAACAAGACAAATAATAGCAAGTGTTGGAGAGGCTGTGGAGAAAAGGAACCCTCATACACTGTTGGTGGGAATGTAAATTGTTAGAGCTGCTATGGAAAGTAAGATTTTTTAAAAAATATTATTCAAGGCAACCGACAGGTAGGGAAAGGCTTGGTGAAGGTGAAAGACAGGGTTTTTGTTGTTGTTAGTCTGTTTTATTTTGTTGTTTTGCTTTGTTTTGTTTTTATGATTATACATGGGCTTTATATTTCCACCTAAAATCCAAACCAGTCTGAAAATTTTACTGGACAAGAATTTTTGGATGAGTTAAATAAAAGACTAAGAATTATTTTGTAAAAGTATGAACTATTTTCTTTAGACTTTACATTCCAATAATATTTTACAGCATATCCTTTTGAATCAATTTACTCAAAAATACATCGTAATTACAATGTTGTTCTTTTGCACACAGGTAGCACATGTTAAGCAAAGAATCTTCACCATGTGAAAAAAGTCCGGTAAAACTTAAGCTTAATTGTTTTTGACAGCTCATAGTTAAAGGAACTGTGATACTTAGTGGGTATAAACCATTATCAGCAAGTCATATTCATCTAGTCTTTTCATACCAATATGTATCTTTTGTTGTTGCCTCACTGAATTTAAGTTTAAGAATATTAAGAGTGTTCAAAAGGAATTAAGTGATAACCTATAAGGATGTACTGATCTAAACCCACCTAACAGAGATGCAAAAGATAGGAGAAAAGCTGAATTGCAAAGTGAATATACTTTTGATAAGGCAGGGCTTTTGGTCTCTTTGTTACTAATATATTTTCCAATGCTATTAATGTTTTGTCTTTTTGTTTTTAGTAATGCAGTCAAGCTTTGATGAAATTGAAAATTCTGCTCTACTCTCAAGCATTCAGAAAATTTGCCTTTATGAGCATTTTTTATTCTTTTGTCAGTGAAGAAAAATATATATTAACAATAAAAACCTGTAAGATTTCCGTGATGGATTAGAAAAGCCAAAGTATATTCCAGAGAGTTTTATTAAAGGACAATGCACCAAATATGTCAGAGAAGCATAATTAACATAATAGAAGGCGAGCCAAGATCACATTTTGCCTATTTTAAAATGGTTTCCTCTATCACCTTATATTTCTGCCTACTCAGGCAGTCCAATTTAGCTTCAGTTTGAATTACTTCCACCATTCTTTTTTCCCTTCTATTTGACAACACTCATTTTAATTACCCAGAGATACTGCATTTTCTCCTAGGAGACGTTTGAATGGTGATAATACAGCATTAGCCATCTTTGGAGAAAAAAACAAGTCCTGATTAAATATCAATCTTATTTCAGGTCCTTCGAGTTGCCTGTTTCTTCCTAGCTTCCACTTAGGAGCTCAAGATAGAATTTTTACATACATGATAATTTTTTGGAAGAAAGCAGCTCATGGGCTGGTAGTAAGAAGCAAACTCTTCTCTATTCTCAAAACATTCTCAGAGAACAGCAATAAACACCTTTACAACAATCACACGTCTCAATTTACAGGTGTGTAATTCTTTACAATTCATCTGGTGGATTCTTCAAAACATTTTTCAGATATTGTGATATCTATTTTTTCATTGGGAGAATCCTAATTACATTGGGAGAAACCATTTTACATTAGAAGGGGGGAAAGATCACCTTTGATTGCATACCTAGTACATGACTGAGCCAGAACTGGGATCTAGGGTTCTCAATTGCCAATTGTGTGCTCTCCTTCCCCAAATCACAAACTGTTCTTTTTCCTCTTATTCTTTAAATGATGAAGATTACCTGTACAGTAAAACCTTGGATTGCGAGTAACTTGGTTTGCGAGTGTTCCACAAGACGAGCAAACATTTCTAATACATTTTAACTTGGTAAACGAGCTAGTTTGCAATACGAGTAGTTTGATTCCGGAACAAATTATGCTTGCAAACCAAGGTATTACTGTATTTAGCTGGGTGTTTTATTAGCCTCTTTACAGAGCACATTCAGTGCATATATTTGAAACACATTTTCTCTGTGGGTACTGGCATAAAAAGACAAGAGAGTCCGAATACTGACACAGATGGTATTTCAACATATGAAAAGAGAATTGTCAATTGGACAACGCTTTGGTTTTAGCTCCTGCTGCTACTGCTGCTATTATCACCAGAGAGACAATAACATTTGTGACACTGATGGCAGCAGTAAGCAGGATGTGATGTCAGATACAACTGTAAGTCAGCACTTCAGAGGGGGAAGACACATCTTGGAGGCGTCCCAAGACTAAAGGACCACTGCTAACGCCACAGTGAGACTGGGAGAGACATTCCAAGTGTGTTAGCCATTACAGGGCGGGGAGTAGCAAGCAGTCGAGGAAGAGGAAAAAGCTGAAAATATGCTTCCACTAATCCCCAGCCTATTTCTCCTCTCTGTATAGCACTCTCCACTGTTATTTAGATCAAGAAAAGGAATGGTTTTAAGAATAAAGCTCCTGTGAACTGAGAAGGATAATAGAGGCAGAAAGCATGCTGGAGTGTATGGAACTTGAGTTTGAATGTCAGATATCGTTTCAGAACCTGTCTCTGTTATTTTTTCAAATTGTGTAACTGTGGGCAGATCACATCTCTGAGCCTTTCTTTAGCTGTCAAATGATGATAACAAAAACTGGGTCAGAGACCATCATTTTTGCTCATATCACTTTTGTCCCCCCCCCGCCCAACCTCCAATATCTATAAATATTTTAGAATGAGATGCTCCAGGGCCAGCTGAGTGACGCATTTTTGGTTAAGAGCTGGCTTGGGATGCCAGCTCTGAGCAGCAGGGCCCCGGTTCGGGTCCCACATGGGGCCAGTGAC
>NW_017731453.1:2950538-2987574 GCF_001890085.2 Hipposideros armiger | reverse complement strand
TGATAATACCAACATGGGCCAGTGAAGCGACGTCCTCCACAACTAGACTGAAGAACAAAAGGACAGCAACTTGTCTGTTCCCCTTCCCCGATCCCCCAATTCCCCAATAAAATCTTTAAAAAAAAAAAGAATGAGATGCTCCAGAGACTAAGCATATGGGGATAGTAGTGTGCGTGTGTGAGGAGGCGGAAATGTTGCTGTTATTTGTAGATAATTTTCTGCATTCCAGGTGCTATTCTAAGTACTTTGTACATCTTCTCTTTCTCTCTTTTTTTTTAATTGGGGAACGGTGTGTTTTTCCAGGACCCATCAGCTCCAAGTCAAGTAGTTGTTTCAATCTAGTTGTGGAGGGCACAGCTCCGTGGCCCATGTGGGGATCGAACCAGCAACTTTCCTGTTATGAGCACTGCACTCTAACCAACTGAGCTAACCAGCCATCCCAGTACTTTGTACATCTTAACTTATTTGTTCCTTATCACATCTCTGTATCCCCAATTTACAGATGAGAAATTTGAGATAAGGAGAAGTTAAATGACTTGTCCTAAGTCACAGAGCTATTAAATAATAAAGGCAGGATTTGAACCCAGAAGTCTCACCCTTAACTTCAATGCTACTATATTGTTTTCCCCCAAATCTTCAGTTTTGAAAATTTGTTGCCTGTCTGCATGCAACAAACCAATACCTCCTTTTCAGTTTTACCAAGCGTTGAGGCCAGACATCAACAAATCATTCTCACATTCTACCTTTTTCACTTTAAAGCTTATTAGTGCCTAGAGGAAAATACTTCATCTTTGAAATTTATAGCTCACTCAGAACAGTGAGTGTTTGGTTTTTATCATTTTGTCTTTTCTTAAGAGAAACTGCTTAGAATTATTTTAATTTCAACATTATTAGTAGTATTTTATATGGATCTGCTTATCGAAGTCTCCAGTGACTTTCATTAAGTTCTCTCCTTAGGCATCTGACCTGGCTACATTTTTATAGCAAACTCAAAAATCTCATTTTTTGAAAAGGCTTTATTTATCTAATCCACCATCTCCATCCCCTTACCTTTCCTATTCTACCACCACAGGAAGAAAAATGCAACACCCTCCTTCAAACTTGCTTTTGTTCTCCCTTACAGGCAACATCAAGCGACAATCCCATATTGTTTTATCCTTGTTTCCAAACAAAGAAATATAGAAAACTATATTTCTTTACATGCAATAAGTATTTAGAAAATATTTAAAGTTAATATTGTTTACAATGTACGATGGTAAAGGAGTAGCGACTTCAACTTACATTACACTTAGCACACTCAGTTGGGCTGTTTAACTACCCTTAGGGGTCAAAGTGACATTTAAAATGGTTTTACCTTGTGATTCTTATAAAATAATGGAGAATCATCAAACTATTAGTGACATCCCTTGCTCATGTTCGTGAACTCACTTTAAATCCATATTTCCCCGTATACAGAATTACATTGCCTATTATAAGAGGCCTCAGGATCCATTATAGAGTTCCTGTTTTTCTATTTGTAATTTGATTCACGTTTTTTAAAGTGTATAATGGACATTACTTGGAGAATGGATTGATGAAGAGCAAGACAGGAGTTAGGTATAACAGAGAAGAACTATTATTAATAATATAATAGACCATGCAAGAGATGCTGTGACTCAGACTAGGGGGATAGTGGTAGAAAAACAGATACATTTACTGTATATTTTGGAGTAAAAAGCACTAATATTTGGTGATGAATTGGATATGGATAGGTGAGGAAACATGAAGTAAGGTATAAAAAGAGATGCCAAGGTTTCTGGCTTGTACAACTTGGTGAATAGTTGCAACATTAGAAACACTGAATGAATTATGTCTGCCATTTTAAGATGGAATGTGAATAACGAGTTGGAGAAGTGCAAAAGTGGAAAGAAAGAAACTAGTTAGGAGGCTGTTGCATTAGTCCAGATGAACAATGACAGTTGCTTAGATTAGAGAAGATAATGAAAATGGAGAGAAGGCTGCGACTCGGGAGATAGTTTAGAAATTACAGCCTGTAGGTATTATCTCTTGATTAATTAAGGAGAACTGGTGAGGGAGAGAGAGGTGACAAGGTGATCTTCTAGATTTCTTGCTTCACATTTGGATAAATTGTGGCTCCATTTATTGGAACAGAACACAGTGGCAGAGAACTAGGTCTAGGATAATAAACTACTTTCCCCTTTACAAAGAATACCACAGAGAGTGGGGGAGGGGTAGAAAGAGGAGAGGGGCATTCTTCTGACAAAGCCAGGTTAGACATGTCCCTTACAATATGACTTTCCAGCAGTATATTGTAAAGTCTGGAAGGAGAACATTTGCTGTCTGTTTTTTTAAAAGTAGCCGTCAAAGACCCTTGCCAAGAGATATTGTTCCTGCTCAAATATGTCATTGATTCTTTTATCTTTCAGTAGGATTTGTGATGTTGCTCTGGCTACAGTCACTGATTCCCTGCTGCCACTCTTTCCTTGGGAATGAGATGCTCTCAAAAGAAAGCCACAACTCCTATGGCAAAATTTTTAAAATCAATCAATGTAACAAGTATCATGCCATCTGCACATTATCTGGAGGCAAAATTAAGCAAAGGGAATCTCCGTAGTGAACAAAACACATTGTGCAACCACCCAAAACTTCAACTGCAAGAGAAGAATGCAGAAAGTAATACCAAGGAAGAAAGACTTGAATGTACTGATTACTAGAAGTACAGCAATGTTTACCCCTTTCTGGGATCAACATAATTTACACCTTAATGAAGGAAAGATGGCCATTATTTTCCAGAAGACGGAAACATGTAGAAAAGTGTCAGAGCTTGGGGAAATACAAGTTGTAGAAGGCATCAAACCATGTTAAGAACAAGCTAATAGTTACTGTTTTTTGGTAAGAAAGAATATTATTCACTTCTTTCCATTTCTCCTTTTTAAAAAAGATTTTATTGGGGAATTGGGAAAGGGGAACAGACAAGTTGTTGTCCTTCATTCTTAGTTGTGGAGGGCGCAGCTAGCTCAGCTCCAAGTCCAGTTGCCATCAGGCCACCCGTCGGCAGCTCACAGCCACTCAGCTCAAGGTGCTGTGTTCAATCTTAGTTGTGAGTGGACGTAGCCTACCATCCCATGCAGGAGTCGAACTGGCAACCTTGTTGTTAGGAGTACGTGCTCTCACGAGCTGAGCCATCCTGCCACCTGTTGGCAGCTCAGCGGCAGCTCAGTTCAGGCACAGCTCACATGCCCATGTAGGAATCCAACCGGCAACGCTGTTGCTCAGAGCTCGCACTCTTAACCAACTAAGCCAATGGGCTGGCCCTTTTTTGTTACTGTAGCTAATTCAGCAAAAATAGAGACGGCTCCTAATATGTGTACTTTTTTTTGTTACTACCTATGGCTTGACAGATGGCAAATTGCATGGTTTGACTATCTAAACTTATAGCATATGAATTGGTGAAAAGATCTAGGACTCTCCATTATCAATAAGACATAATGTAAAAGACATTGACAATAATAACAGAGTCCTAGAATGCACATTTTACTTAGCTAACCCAAGTAGTTCTTTAGGGCACAGAGTACATTTTGTATTACATCATTATAAAAAAATTAATTGAGGCAATCATTATTAGTGACATATCATAGAATTCCAAGTGGGGAAACGTCTCATTTCTATCCCATCATAAAGAGAGTAAAAAGCCTTTTAGGACTCCTAGACTGTTCACTTAAAGCTACTTAGAGCCAAAATTCCTTACAATTTACCACCACCAATCCTTTCATCAAATATTTGATAGAATGGACTGTCTGTTTATTCACAATCGTTGGCCTTTTAGCATTCATTGAAATGTACACATTGAATTGAAGCAAAAATACAATTCCAGCTAAGCAATCAATTTTGTTTCAAAAGCCTGCATATCTCAGATGTGTATGGCCTGAATTATCTAAATCAATATTTCTTTAACTTTTCATATGTAAATACAAATTATTTAACTGTTCCAAATAGTCTTGAATAAATATTCCCTAATAACATCTATAACTCAGATAACTACAGTATAAATTTTAAAATAAATCTTATAATTTTTTTACATTTATGTAGTGAAACCTTAAGGTTTCTTTCTTTTTTTTTTCTTTTATAGATGCCTAACATTTTGCTGAGGTGAAATAGAGCTATTTCCCAGAGAAGGTAATCTAGTAGTTAGTTACCTGTCCCATGCCACCAAAGAATACTAAATATGAGAGACAAGAATGTCCTGGAAATGACAAGTGAAGTGGGTTTATGCCTACCTGTTATGCTAATAAAACCCAAATAATCAATATTATTTCCTCAGGTAGAGCCACTTGGTCTTTGGTGACCAATAAGATAAGACTCTGTAGTAGCTGATTAGCTACAGGATTCTCAAATTCCATGAGCATTCATAAGTCTTACAGTAGGCTGCTTCTCAAACCAAAACCTTATCATTTGCAAAAACTAAGGTAATCCTCAAGAAACCCCAGAGGATCTAAAAAAATAATCAATATAAAATAGACATACATTGGAGAACAATTTTAAAGTGTTATATGCTGAATTAAGAAATAAATTAGATTGGCTTTCTGATATTCTCTAATTCTGGTTCACTGCAAAATACATTTTAAAATGGTTACTATTCACCCTCAGAAATAGCCAACATTTTTCTTTTAGCAGCTAACCGGCTTGTTCGTTTTTCTTTTCTTCTCCACAGGAGACCTGTTGCAGGAAAATTACTCGAGGCTATGTCTGTTTTTAAGTGACCTGCTTTCAAATGTGTGCTGCTCTCGGTGCATTTGAACTTCTCAGAAAGAAAAGATAGGGATAGCCCTTTCTAGAGCACTCGTTAAGAAGCAGGCAAGTTATTAGCAGATCTAAGTGCTTTGGCAGATTCCAAAGGTCTGAGAAGGGGAGAGTACACAGCCTCAAAGTCAGCACAGCTGTGAGGAAGATCTGATTCCTGATTGAGAGGCTGTAGACTCAGGAATTGGAGGTCCCGCCTCCATTGATTTTCTCTGTGAATTTTAATTTTAGCTAAATGGAATCCCAAGAGGGATAATGGTGACATTTTCTGCCCCTTAGATTTGGAATAAGTATAGCTGAACTTGGGCAAGACGTCTAGAAGTAGGAATGGAAATTAAGAGACAGAATAAGAAATACGAATTGTTATTATGGATGGAAAAATGTTCAGTCCTCGGTGATAATCACAGGGATTTAAATTGAAATCACAATGATATATCACTTGTAATCTAAAAATTAGCAAAAAATTAAAACTACCAACATCTTTTGCTGACAAAGGAGAGACAAGGACACTTTTATCAATTGCTTATGGGAATGTCAACCAATACAGTTTCTGGGGGTAAATGGCAACATTCATCAAAGCCTTTTAAACACTCATATTCTTTGATCCTGACATTTTATATTTAATAAAAGTTTGAAAAGAGGTGATTATTAGATATGTACTCGCCTTACACAAGGGCTTACTCCTAGCCAACCCACAGAATGAAGCCACCGCTCTTTGGGTACATCTGGATGACATTGCTACTGGGTGTTTGAAAGAGTTCGATACTATTCATGATTGCACTTGGATTCTAAGGTATTTTTAGCTTTGAAATATTATTTTAAAGTCTAAAAATGAAACAGATAAAGCAATACACAGATGAAGAGTTCTTTAAGTATAAGTCCGTTGAACATGCTTAGATCTGCTGTTTTATCTCGTGGAAAGCAAATTCATTTAATTTAAGAAAATCCCCAAAGATCAGATCAGTAAGGGGTGCTGTGTTTGATAACAAGTCAAAAACGGTTTTCCTCACAAATAGCATAGGATGTATTAGAATAAACTGAGTTCATTTTAATCAAGTGAGCAGCCTTGAGAGAATGGATTCTTTTTTTTATTATGAAATACACATTTTTTAGAATTAGTTTCAGCTGTACAACAGAGTGCAATAGTTATACTTTTTACCCCTCGAAAAAAATATGGAACGCTTCACGAATTTGCGTGTCATCCTTGCGCAGGGGCCATGCTAATCTTCTCTGTATCATTCCAATTTTAGTATATGTGCTGCCGAAGCGAGCACGAGAGAATGGATTCTTGTAGACAGTCTTAGAAATGCCAATAATGCGAATGCTTCGCCAGAAGTACATCCACACGTTTCTCGACCTGGCATGTGGGGTTGCTGGGAATGCTCTTCCCTTGCTTCACTGCACACCCACAATTGAATTACACTTTTGAGTCCTGAATCCTTTCAATGGCTTATCATTCCCTACAGGAACTGGATTCAAAAGGATAGATCTTCAACACAGCTAGAACGGTCATGATAGAGATGACAATCATCTTTTAAAAACCCATGAAATGTATTATGGGCCTCACATACTATTAACTGATTATAAAGAGGAAATTGCAAAACCACCATGTAAAGCCTCGTAAGCATAGCCCTGCATCCTCACTTGTGACTGAGCACTAAATAATGGCTTGGGAAGAATGACATGAGGATAAAAATGTCATGATGAATTGCTACAAGAAAGGATCAAGGAGCCCTGGTAATTAAGAGACTGTCATTTTGACATGAAATAATCACAAGAGGTGCCAGATCTCTGGGAAAGACATGTGCTTGCCATTTCAATACAGAAGCAAGGAAAAATCAGCTTGATTAGAAGAGGACATGTGGGCAAATTAGAGCACTTCATGTTTTTTTGATCGCTTGGGCTCCTGCAAATGTTTTTTATGGGAAGAAAACAAATTCTGCCCGCTAACAGTTCCTTTAACTGTATTTAGACAGAAAACAACATTTAGTAAGAGCTGTAGCTTCGGTCAATCCACACATGTGGGGGAGGGGTGGAGGGCAGTATCTTGAGTCTATTATTTCTGACACATGTACCATCTCGCTTTTGACTTAAATGTAACGTGGCTCCTAAGAGATGCAGTTACTTTTGATGCCAGATTGTTAGATTTGGAGACTTCCTAGGATAAGGTGACGATAGCAACGCCTGTCTGACAGCTACATGACCATTTTATCATGCATTTTCTTGAAAATTTTTATAAATCTTTTTATCCAGGCACTTGAAGTATAGTGTCTAATTCAATAGTGTCCATTTGCTGCATATGGGAACTAACCATTATAGAGGTCAACTAACTGGCTCTAGGTCACACAGCATACCATAGGAGAATAGGAATTTGTCCTCAAGTTTGTCAGACATTGACAAAGCCTATATAATTTTCCCTATAGTACAATGACTCTGTAAGAATACTAGTGTAGGGCCAGCCGAGTGGCGTGTTGGTTAAGAGCTGGCTTAGGACGCCAGCTCTGAGCAGCAGGTCCCCAGTTCAGATCCCACATGAGGGCCAGTGACACTGCGCCCTCTACAGCTAAGATGGTGAACAACAGCTCGACCTGGAGCTGGGCTGCCGTGGGTCGCCGGCGAGCCGGCGATGGCATAGGCTGCAGCCCCTTCTGCAGTGGGCTGCCATAAGCTACTGTGAGTGGCCGGCAGCTGGCGTGAGATGCCAAGAGCCACTGTGAGTGGCCATCCAGAGGCCGGTGACCGATCTGCCTCACCCGGGAAGAGCGCAATGATAATATCAACATGGGCCAGTGAAGCAACGTCCTCCACAACTAGACTGAAGAACAAAAGGACAGCAACTTGTCTGTTCCCCTCCCCCAATTCCTCAGCGCTGTTCTCCTCCCCCAATTCCCCAATAAAATCTTTAAAACAAAAAAAGAATACTAGTGTAAAGTCAAGAAGACCTGTGGTCTGGCGTCAGTTCTGTTAGTGACTCGACATATGATCATGGAGTTATCAGCCCTTTAACTGCTGTCTGCTTGTGTTCCTGTCCACTCGTCACTTTATAGGCAACTTCCATTTCACCACAGTCCGTGACGTTTGTTGGTTTGTGTTTCTCTCATTTTATCAGCATGGTCCTTTCATAAATACTTTTGGAATCAGAGAGTTATATCAAACAGGGCAAGAGGAAAATTAGAATTCACCACCCCCAGTCACTCCTTCTTAGCCTTGATTTGATTTTTTGAGTCCATTGTCATTTGTGAGGTCTCTGGGACTTAGGCAGCAGAGTAAAAATGCAGAAAGTCCTAAACAGGTGTTTTAGTTGATTGTATTATCTATGCTAATAGTCTCTGACATTAGCTGGATTAATTGAAAGTTGACTGCAATAACAATGAGGTCACTGCTTAAAATTGGTGGAATCAATATCACAAAGCAGAACAGGCCAAGTTACCAAAGATAGCAAGTCACTCTTCATCTATTTTTTTCCCATGAAAAGGATAAAGAATGCTGGCTGCCTTGTAGAATCCTAAGAAACATTTTTTTCCTCTCTGAAAAGAATTTGGATAATATTCAAAGATGCTTAATCTTGATTAACATTCATATAACTAAGGGTTCGGTGGTATATCAACCATATCAATAATAATGATGATGAAAAATCTGAGGTGCATTCCTGATAGGGTGGCAGACAATATTAAATGTGGGACAGGGGAGAAAATTTAATTTGTCAAACATTGTCAGATGCCAGCGGGATCTCCACAAGGTTCTTCACATACTTTGTCTCATTTTAATACAGAAAAAAATAATCCAAGCATGGTGGGTATTTTTGTCTTCATTTTGCAGATGAAATAGCTGAGGAGGATAGAGGTTAGCACCTTGCCCAGGATCCCACAGCTAATCAGGACGGAACTGTCATGACTTCAAAAACCTTGGCTGTTTCTACTGCACAACACTAAAGCATCTGGGCTCTCTCGGCTGTTCCTCCTTGGCCTTCGTGATTGAAGATACACATTGAACAGATGGGAAAGGGTGCATTTGTGGCTTTATAGCAGAGCACAGTATTCTCCTATGTGCAGACAACTTGTCGTGTCTCTCATTATCACTGGGATCCAACCAACTGAACAAATTAACCCAGATTTAGAATGGGGGGGGGGAAGGGCTGCCTAGATACTGGCACAAGCTGGTTGAACCTCTAATTAACTCCCTTAACAGCCCTTTGAAGGCAAAAGGTGGCATTATCAGCCTCTTGACAGATGAGGAAAGTGAGCCAAAGTGGAAATGATTTATCTCACATCACCCAGAAAGTAGTCACAGAGCTGGGAAGAGACCCATGGCCTTTGGATGCTTCTATTAGCGTATTGACAAGACCATTCCACATCAAAGACAAAGTAATATAAGATAATAGCACCAGCTGCATAGGCCAATTATTGCTTGAAAATAAAATATTATAGAAACATATTTTTAACAAATTAAAAATGGTGGGTTAATTTTTATGATAGCCATCCAGGTTTGGGAAAGGAACAACTACAGACATACCTTGGAAATATTGCGGGTTTGATTCCGGACCACAGCAATAAAGTGAGAATCATAATGAAAAGAGTCCATGTTTTTGCTTGTGGAGGGTCTTTCCTTCAGTTTGTAAAACAACAACAACAAAAACGCACCATCTGACAAGTGCCATAAAGCGAAACACAATGAAGAGCGGTATGACTGTAATTAATATGGGCCTGAGCTTGAACTTCACAAATCAATGACATTTTTCTACAAAGGATTTTATCAAGATGTTCCAAACTGGGGAGTTTTGGAGTTTGGAAGAGGCACATCACCAATCAATATTCTGTGTTTGTCAGGGTCCCAAATGTGAATAATAAATAAAATTCCATTGCAGAAACCCAACCATGAGACCAAATCCCGTCATCTCCAAGTCATTCAAAATAAGAGTTTGAAAACAAATCACAACTCTTATTTTTTTCTCAATGTATTTTATTTTTTAAAAGATTTTTATTAAAATATAGCTAACATACAGTATTATATTCGTTTCAGATATACACCATAGTTATTCAACATTTATATACGTAAAGTCCAGCAACCATCTGACACCATATCACATTATCATAATATTGTCTATATTCCCTATGCTGTACATTACATCCCCATGACTTATTTGTTTTATACCTGGAAATTTGGACCACGTACTCCCCTTCAACTTCCCCCCGTTTTTCAATTACAGTTGACATTCAATATTATTTTATATTAATTTCAGGTGTATAGCATAGTGGTTAGATATTTATATAATTTAAGAAGTGATCCCCCTGACTAGTCTAGTAACCACCTGGCACTATACATAGTTATTGCCATATCATTGACTGTATTCCCTATGGTTTACTTTATATCCCCATGACTATTTTGTAACTACCAATTTGTACTTCTTAATTCCCTCACCTTTTTCACCCTGCCCCCCAATCCCTTCCCATCTATCACCCCAACAAATCTAGTACCAATCTAATACCATACATAGTTATTACAATATTATTGACCCTATTCCTTATGCTATGTCCTACATCCCCATGGCTATTTCATAATTACCAATTTGTATTTCTTAATCCCTTCCCCTTTTTCACTCACCCCCAAACCCCCTCCCATCTGTCAACCATCAAAATGTTCTCTGAATCTATGAGTTTATTACTATTTTGTTTGTTTATTTTGTTCTTTAAATTCCACATATAAGCGAAATCACATTCCATCTGCCTTTCTCTGTCTGACACTCCACTCAGCACAATACCCTCCAAATCCATCCATGCTGCTGAGATGGCAAGAACCCATTCCCTTCCATAGCTGAGCAGTACTCCATTTTATATATGCACCAACTCTTTATCCATTCATCCATCGACAGATACCCAGGCTGCCTCCACATCTTGGCCATTGTAAACAATGGAGCAATGAACATGTGGATTCACATGCCCCTCGCAGTAGCACTTGGGTTTATTCAGATAAATACCCTGAAGTGGGATTACTGGTCCTTCTTTGTCTCTTGCTATAGCCTTTTTTTTAAGTTTATTGATATTTTGTCTGGTATAAGTATTGCTACTCCAGCTTTTTTTTTCATTTTAATAAAATATCTTTTTTCATCTCTTCACTTTCCATCTATGCGTGTCTTTCAATCTGAAGTGAATCTCTTGTAGGCAGCATATGTAAAGATCTTGTTTTCTTATCCATTCAGCCCTCCTATGTCTTTTGAGTGGAGCATTTAACCCATTTACATTTAAAGTAATTTTATAATAGCTATGTAGCTATTACCATTTTATTATTCATAGTTTTGATAGTTTCTTTCTTTCTTTTTTTTTTCCATCTTAAAGAAGTCCCTCTAGTATTCCTTGTAATACTAGTTTGGTGATGGTGACCTCCTTTAGATTTTTTTTGTCTGGGAAGCTCTTTATCTGTCCTTTGATTCTGAATGATAACTTTTCTGGTTAGACTAATCTTGGTTGTAAGTCCTTGCTTTACATCACATTGAATATCCTGTGCCAATCCCTTCTGGCCTGCGAAGTTTCTGTTGGAAAATCAGCTGACAATCTTATGGGAGCTCCTTTATAAGTTACTGGTTGCCTTTCTCTTACTGCTTTTCAGATTCTCTCTTTGTCTTTAACCTTTGCCGTTCTAATTATAATGTAGCTTGGTGTGGACCTGTTTGGGTTCATCTTGTTTGGGGCTCTCTGTGCTTCCTGGACTTGTATGTCTATTTCCTTTGCCAGGTTAAGAAAGATTTCTATCATTATTTCTTCAAATACATTCTCAATCCCTTGCTTTCTCTCTCTCCTCTGGTACCCCTATGATGTGAAAATTATTATGCTTGATGTTGTCCCAGAAGTCTCTTAAACTATCCTCATTTTGAGGGATTCTTTTTTTGCCATTCCAGTGAGTGTTTTCTGCTACCTTGTCTTCCAAATCGCTGGTTGTATTTTCTGCTTCCTCTAGTCTGCTGGTGATTCCTTCTAGTGCATTCTTCATTTCAGTTATTGTATTCTTCACTCTTACTGGTTCTTTTTATGGTTTCTATGTCCTTTCTTATGCTTGCTATCTCTTTGTTGAAGTTCTCACTAAGTTCCTTGAGCTTTCTTATAACATTATAACAATTGTTTTGAACTCTGTTTCTGGTAGGTTGCTTGTCTCCATTTTGTTTAGTTCTTTTTCTGGGGTTTTCCCCTGTTCTTTCATTTGTGAGGTATTTTTTGGTTTCTGCATTTTGGCTGCCTCTCTGATTGTTTCTATGTATTAGGTAGGGCTGCTATGTCTTCCAGTCTTGGCCGAGTGGCCATATGAAGTGGGTGGCCTGTGGGGTCCTGGCACAGTCTCCCTGGTCACCTGCACCCAGTGCTCCAGGAGTGTCCTTTGTGTGGGTTGTGTGTGCCCTCCTGTTATAGTTGAGCTTTGGTTGTTATTGGCATGTCAGTGGGTGGGATTGACCCTTATGGTGATTGGCTGTGGGATTTGGCATTTCCACAGCTTATAGGCTGCTGTGCGGGGGGCTTACACCACTGAGTGGGATTCACCGTACCAGGCTCTGGTGCCTGTGGAGACCTCCCTTTGTGTGTGCCACTTGTGGGACTAATTGGGCAGTGCTCTGCTGTGGTCTGAAGCCAACCTCCAAGTATGTTGGTTCTGGGGCCTCTTGGGAGGGGTCCCGGCGCAGGCCCAGGTCACCCACTGCCTGTGACCTGCTGGGGACTACCTGGTAAGAGCTACAAAGTGATCTGCAGTTGGTCGCTGCCTGTGCTAACCCTGGAGGGGCATGGGAGAGGCCATACTACAAACTGAGGATGTCTGCCACCAGTACCAGGCCTAGGGTAGCTCTACAAAAATACAGAACACCCTGAGGCCTGCTGCCACCTTTTGCTTCCCTTAAGGTTCAGCTACTGATAAAGCCTCGTGCAGTACACAAGTTAGGTGAGGCAGGGTCTCAGGGAGTCACTAGAGTGGGAAGAGTTGTGTCACCAGGTGAATATAAATCCTGGCTTGGAGCCAGTGCTGAGCCTGGAGCTACTCAGCAAAAGTCTCAGAGCCCACTGAAGCAGTCACTGACTGCCTGGGATCTGTGGGACTCTGATTGTTTTCCAAGAAAGAATGCAATGCAGGTGGGGCTGGCTGCTTGGGGAGAAATTGCCTCTGGCACTGGGGGAGTTGGGTGGGGCAGAGTCCCAGTGAGTCAGCAGGATGAAGCCCCAGAGCTCACCAGGCTAATCAGATTCAGATTTGGCCATGTGGGGGCGGGCTCAACACAGTGAAGTAGGCGTCTACCTGCCAGCTGATTATTTTCCAAGAAAGAATGCTATGCAGGTGGGGCTGGCTGCTTGGGGAGAAATTGCCTCCAGCATTGGGAAAGTTGGGTGGGGCAGAGTCCCAGTGAGTCAGCAGAATGAAACCCCAGAGCTCACCAGGCCAATCAGATTCAGATTTGGCCATGTGGGGGCGGGCTCAGCACAATAAAGATGGTGTCTGCCTGCTAGCTGCACGGGAGGAGGATGTCCTCACAGGGAAGTGGCAACTGTCCTCCAGCCCTGGACCCAAAGCAACACAGCACAGTTGGCCCCTGTATGTCTCCAACACCCCTGAGTTAACTGTCCCTCTGCTAGAGCCCAAGGTGAGTGCCTGCGAGTGAATCTGTGCATGAGCTGTTTAAGAGGACGTCTGGGTTTCCTGGAGCCTTCTTTCCCACCTGGATGGTCAGAATCCCCACTGTTTTTCACAGCCAGATGTTGTGGGAGCTCCTCTTCCTGGCACCAGTACTCTGGGCTGAGGAGTCTGTTGTGGGACTTGGGTGTCTTGCTCCTCTGAGGGGGAAAATCCGCAACCGAGATATCCCTACAGTTCTCAACTGCCACACAGAGGTTTGGGGCTAGCCAGTTCCATGTCTCCACCCATCCTACCAGTCTTAACATGGCTTCTTTATGTCCTTAGTTATAAAACTTCTGCTCAGCCAGATTTCAGATGGTTCTCCAGGTTGATTGTTCTATAATTTAGTTGTAATTTTAATTTGTTCATGGAAAAAAGCAGTCACAGTATTTATCTATTTTGCCATCTTGGGTCTCCTGATTTCACAACTCTCATTATATACAGTCCAGTTTTGTCCCCTTACTGATTGGCTTTGATATTTCTGGTTTTCTATAAATGCAGTTAGAAAGAATCCCAGTGCTGATCACTTGGAGAGCCCTAAAAAGTACTAGTTGACTTATAGAAGCAAGGATAGTTTTGAAATGAGATATAATAATAATACTACAAGTACTGTTCATAACCTCCTCTTATGCACTGGGAACTGTGATAAATTATGCGTGACATGCATTGTTTCACTTAATCCTTACAGGAAACCTCAGTGATAGGTGCAATTGTTTATCATATTTTAAAGATATGTAAACAGAGACACAGTGTTGACATATTTTATATAAGAGTCAGAGCAGATATTCAAACTCAAAACTCTGACTCCAAGGACTGAGATCATTTTTAAATTATATATAGCTTTATTACTGATAATATGTTAATGATTTTTAAAAGATTTTTATTAAAATATAGCTAACATACAATATCATTATAGTTTCAGGTGTACACAACAGTTATTCAACATTTATATACCTATAGAAGTGATCACCATGATAAGTCCAACAACTGTCTGACGCTGTATCTTGTTACCACGATATCATTGACTGTATTCCCTATGCTGTATCTTACATCCCCATGACATTTGTTTTATTCCTGGAAATTTGAACCTCTTCTTCCTCTTCAACATTTTCCACCTTCTTAATTTTTTCAATTACAGTTGAAATTTTATATTATTTTCAGTTGTACAGCATAGTGGTTAGAGATTTATACAATTTAAGAAGTAATCCTCATTAGTCTAGTACCCACCTGGCACTACACATACTTATTACCATATTATCAACTATATTCCCTATGCTTTACTTTACATCCCCATGGCTATTTTGTAACTACCAATTTTGTACTTCTTAATGCATTCACTTTCTTCACTCTGCTCCCCAACCCCTTCCCATCGATGACCCCGATAAATCTAGCACCCATCTGATGCCATACATAGTTATTACAATATTATTGACTATATTCCTTATGCTATTCCCTACATCCCCATGACTACTGTGTAACAACCAATTTGTACTTCTTAATCCCTTCCCCTTTTGCACCAACCCCAAGACACCTCCCATCTGACAACCATCAAAATGTACTCTGTACCTATGAGTTTGTTTATTTTGTTCTTTAAATTACACATGTAAGTGAAATCACATTGTATCTGTCTTTCTCTGTCTGACAAACTACACTCAGCACAACACCCCCCAGGTTCATTCATGCCACCGCAGATGGCAAGAACCCATTCCCTTCCCTGACTGAGCAGTATTTCATTGTATATATGTACCACCTCCTCTTTATCCATTCCTCCATTGACAGACTCCCAGGCTGTCCCCACATCTTGGCCATTGTAAACAATGCTGCAATGAACATATGGATGCACATGTCCCCTTGAAGGAGCATTTTGGGTTTCTTCGGAAAAATATCCTGAAGTAGGATTACTGGGTCCTTCTTTGTCTCTTGCTATAGTCTTTGTTTTACAGTATATTTTTTCTGGCATAACTATTGCTACTCCAGCTTTTATTTTTTTCCATTTTCATGAAATATCTGTTTCCCATTCCTTTACTTTTAGTTTGTGTGTGTCTTTTGATCTGAAGTGAGTCTCTTGTAGGCAGTATATTTAAGGGTCTTGTTTTCTTATCCTCAGCCACCCTATGTCTTTTGATTGGAGCATGTAATCTATTTACATTTAATATAATTGTTGATAGATATGCAGTTATTGCCATTTTGTTATTCATATATTGTTTTCTTTTTTGTCTTGAGGAAGTCTCTCTAAGACTCCTTGTAATACTGGTTTGGTGATTAATAACTCCTTTAGCGTTTTCTTGTCTGGGAAGCTCTTTTTCTGTCCTTTGATTCTAAATGATAGCCTTGCTGGCTAGAGTAATCTTGGTTGTAGGTCCTTGCTTTTTATCACATTGAATATTTTGTGCCAATCCCTTCTGGCCTGCAAAGTTTCTGTTGAAAAATCAGCTGACGGTCTTATGGGAGCTCCCTTATAGGTGACTAACTGCTTTTCTCTTGCTGCTTTTAAGATCCTTTCTTTGTCTTTAACTCTTAGCATTTTAATTACGATGTGTCTTGGTGTGGGCCTCTTTGGGTTCATCTTGTTTGGGACTCTCTGCACTTTCTGGGCTTGTATACTTATTTCCTTCACCAGATTCGGGAAGTTTTCTATCATTATTTCTTCCAATAGGTTTTCAATACCTTGCTCTCTCTCTTCTTCTGGTACTCCTATGATGGGAATGTTGGTGTGTTTGATGTTGTCACAGAGCCCTCTTAAATTATCATTTTTTAAAATTCTTTTTTCTTGTTGCTGTTCTGATTGGGTGTTTTCTGCTATCTTATTTTCTAAATTGCTGATTCGATCCTTTGGTTTATCTAATCTACTGTTGATTCCCTCTAATGTATTCTTCATTTTCATCATTGCATTCTTTATTTCTGACTGGTTCCTTTTTATGTTTTCTATCTCCATTTTTATGTTTCCTATCTCTTTGTTGAGCTCTCTATGAGATCACTGAGCATTCTTATAATCAGTATTTTGAACTCTGCATCTTGTAGATTGCTTGTTTCCATTTTGTTTAGTTCTTTTCTGGATTTATGTTTTGTTCTTTCATTTGGGACATGTTTCTTTGTCTCCGTATTTTGGGTTCCTCCCTGTGTTTGCTGCTATGTATTAAGTGAGATTACCATGTCTGCTGGTCTTACTAAAGTAGCCTTATGTGGTAAGTGTCCTATGGGGCTCAGTGGCACATTCTATCTAGTCACCTGAGCTAAGTGCTCCATGTGTGTATCCTTGTGTGGTTTGTATGTGCCCTCCTGTTGTAGTTGAGTCTTGGTTGCTGTTTGCACATCAGTGGCAGGGATTAACCCTCAGGCTGATTGGTTGTAAGGCCTGGTTGTGACTACAGCAGAGGAGCCATTGTGCAGGGGATGACCCTATGTAGCAGGATTCGCATTAACAGGCCTCTAGTGCCTGCACCTGCACTTTGCATGTATCATCCTTGGAGATGGCTGTGTCATACTTGAGCTTGGTTGGAAGCTAGCCACCAGGCATGCCAGCCCCGCAGCCTCTTGGGAGGGGCCCCGACACAAGCCAAGTTTAACTGTAGCCTATGCCCTGCTGACATGAGCCACAAAGCAATCTGCAGATGGCTGTCACCTGCGCTGGGCTTGAAGGTGCCTCAAGAGGCCTAGGGGCAAACTCAGGCTGGCTGTCACTAGTGCCCGGAATAGGGCTGCTCAGCCAGAGATATGGGACATGCCAATGCCCGATTCTGCTTTTCTGGGTTTTGTGAACCTTTGCAAGATTTTAGGAAATTCCACAGCATTGATCTAACTCAATTTTTAACACCTGCATATTAGTATATATAATTTCCCTAATTTTAAGTTTTTAGAAGTTGTTTATCTTCATTTTCTTGTGTGTGTATGTGTTTGTGTGTGTGTGTGTGTGTGTGCGCGCGCGTATATGCACATGCATGCACGTGCCCATGTTTGCCAGTACGAAGAACACACTTAGGCATAGGAACATACTGTTTCCTTATTTCTGTGTGATACTCAACAGTGGGAATCCTGAGTCAAAAATTGTGTGCATTTTTACATTTTAATACATCCTAACACGTTATCTCTAAAAATAATTGTAGAAATTTATATCCTCTTTAACAATGTAAGAGAGGGCCTTTTTTCTTGGGATATACTAATAAGTATACCTCCCACCATTCAAATATGTCACCTGTAAGGGAGATGTGGATAATCATTGCCTCCCCAGTACTGTCATTACAAATCACTGTCCTGGTGAGCCATCTTTATGGACAGATATGTACCATATCCCTTGGATGTTCTGGGACTTTCTAAGGATAGATTATTATTGCTTTATTACCTCTTTTTTTTTCTACAAGGGACCAGGCTCTAATTACTGGTTCAAAAAAGTGGTTTAGACCAGGTCTGTGTGATCAAAATTAACAAGTGTTCACAAATTTACACTTGGGGATAAAATAATTTAATTATTTAAAGAGTGCTAGGGAGCCACATAATCATACTACTTCACAGTGAGATTCTGACAAACTGAAAGCTAAATTAGGGCACTTCTAGCTTCAGAAAATGATATCCACTAGAAAAGAAACAGATTGATTATACTTACTGAGCAATTTCAGGCAATGATATTTACTTGCTATTGTGTAGACACAGTCTTAAATAGAACTTTAGACCTTCCTCATATTGCCTGCATCTTGAAATTAAGACATTCAGTAAATCATAAATTTATCTCTCCTCCCCCATGTTTTGTCAGTACCATAATAAAATCTTGTCAATAACATATATAAAAGGAAAGTTTATAGATGGATAATGACAATGCCCATTGAGATGATATCTCCATTATTTATATGCCTCACAAATAGAAACTTAAATGCACAGGGAAATCAATAGAATAAAAAGAAATCAATACTCAGTTTATTCTTATAGCTACCAGACTAAAGAATAATTTCAAAAATATAGATGTGCAATATGATTAAGAGAGTTAAAAATTCTAGACATCTTGTATTCATGCACTCACTGCAAATGCAACATTGATTTTTTAAAAAGACTTAAAGTTGTGTGTGTGTGTGTTCCACATTGTAAAAATTAAAAATACTTTTTCTTACAATCCAAGTTCATGTTTTAGGTTTAAGTCAGTCCTAACTGCTCTCTTGGTAGACAACTTCTAAAGAGAGAATTTTCATATGGAAGAGTCAGTTAGGGAGGTGAAAGTAAATTGTTCCTCTCACACTAACCTATCCTCAAAGGTAGTAACTAGTCAGAAAAACAAAACTTTGGATAGCAAAGAATTCATCAGTTGACTTTAAAGCTGTTGCCCACATGTGGCTTTGTATAAGTATTCAAATCTAAAAGTCTCACATGTTTCCATTATAGAAACTCTCTTGAATTACTCTATCCCTGGCATTGTACCTGCCCCTGAACATTATACTTTCAGAGTGACTTGGAAGATTTCAGCATATGTGACTAGACACCTTAACTCTGGGTTTTCCCTGGGTGATATATTGAGTACATGCTACCACATTATGCTATCACAAAAGCTCATGGACTAGAGGTTTTTTTTGACAAAGCAAGGGACTGTGTATTGAAATTTCTCTGGTGGTTTTATTTTTACTATCTTCCCTCTTATGGATTTCCTGTTTTTTCTTTGTTTATTTGTTTTTCTTTATTTGATTTGTTTTATGTGCACTGTGGAAAAGTGAGGAAAATGTATGCTTGATAGGCACACAGTCAGGCCTAGGCTGAATCTTGGACTAACATTTTCTAGTTGTAAAAACTTGAATAACTTCATCATTCCTTCATCTGTAAAATAAGAATGATAATAGAACTTACCTCAAAGTTAATATGAAGAGTAATTGAGGTAATGCATGTAAAGTGTGTATCAGTGTTTGATACAGTGGACAATCACACATGTTGACTGCTATTATTACTATTACAACCACCATAACCACCACAATCACTACTACTGTCTTAGTTCATTTTGAGCTGCTCGAGCAAAATACCACAGACTGGGTGCCTTAGAAACAACAAAAATTTATTTCTCATACTTCAGGAGGCTGGAAGTCCATGATCAAGGCACCAGGTAGAAGGGTGGTAGTCCTCTCATGGGAGAAGGAATTAGGGATCTCTCTGGAGTCTGTTTTATAAAGCATTAATCCCGTTCATGTGAGCTCCACACTCATGATTTAAGCACCTCCAAAAGTACCGACCTCCAATTTCACCATCTTTGGGGGTTAGGATTTCAACATGTGAATTTTGAGGGGACATAAACATTCAGACTATAGCAACTAAATACTCGATTACTGTGAAGGAAAATGTGGTGGGTGGGGGAGGAAAGGAATCCTCTCTACTCCTTGGATTGGGAAAGAGCCTTACCAAACAGAGGAAACAGTCTTTGTTAACAGAAGCAGACTCGAAGAAATATGTATCAAATCTGATATTAGTTTTCCAACTGTTATGCTTCCAATTGAGCTAGTTTTTCAAACAGCTTGTTTGGCTTCAGAGACAAAACAATTGGTTAACACAATTATTCTACTAGTTAGTATCATGCAGATCATGCCAACTGGTGGGATAGAATTATTTAATTTTCCACTGAAAAAGTGTAAAATTGCCAGGTAATATTTGTGATGCAATTGCAAAGCTCTTAAAATCCAATGCCCCTTGCCCAGAGCTGCTGGGTTCCTTTGTTTGGTTGCATTAAAGAAGAATTTATTTCTCGGAAATGACTAACATAGATGATTTAAAAAACAACACTATTTATAATAACAATAAAGCACACTATGCATGGTATGAGATTTCAGTCGTGTGAACTTTTTATCTATCTTTGATGAGGTGTTTGAAAATGCAAGAGGGGGTACAGTAACAGAGCTAGAATTAGCAAACTTCTATTCCGTTTCATTATTTTTCTATTACAACCAGAGAAAGCAATGTACAAAGATAAAGGTCAAGAAAGTTAGACAACAGCCTTACAACTATGATAGTGTGAAAACCAACAGCTGAGCTATTGCTGGAGGAGGAACAAAGAGTTTTGAGCTGGCCCCAAGTCCCCATGTATAAAGAATTGTCACTGTTTTTGACCTGTCTGGAAGCTCCTGGGAGCGCCACCTAAGTAACTTGTTTTGATTTGACCTGACTCGGAGCATGACCAGTGCACGTTTTCCAGTTATTAAGGGTTTCTTTAAAACAATCAGCCACACTTGAATAACATTCCAGCTGCCTGCGGTGGTGATACTAGTTGGAACCAACAAGAGATTGACAAATAAATAAATACATACATACATAAATAAATAAATAATAAAAGAAAATCTGGGGAATGAGATAGTATTCATGGCAGGATTTGAAGAGCTCAAACATATTCCTCGGGATTTCAAAAATATGTGCAGAGCTATGAGTGTACGAGTCAGACAATTAAGTTCACGAACTTATCCTAGAAAAAGTGCTACATACCTCATTGCTGAATATCACTATGGTCACCTTCGAAGTACTCCCCTTGGGAAGCTATGTACCAATGCCAGGGCCTAGTCCACCCTTCAAAGCAATTTTGGAACTCTTTATCTGGAACGGCCATCAGAGCTGTCATTGTATTACCCTTGTTGTCCTGAATGTCATCCAAATATCTTTCTTTCAATATTTTCTTTACCTTCAGGTAAAGAAAAAACTCATTGGGGGTAAGTAGAGAGGGTGTTCAAGTACAGTTATTTGTTTCCTGGCTAAAAACTCCCTCACGGACAGTGTTGTGTGAGCTGGTGCATTGTCATGATGCAAGAGCCATGAAGTGTTGGTGAAAAATTCAGGTCGTCTAATTTTCTCATGAAGCCTTTTCACCACTTTCAAATAGTAAACTTGGTTAACTGCTTTTCCAGTTGGTATAAATTCATAATGAATAATCCCTTTGATATCAAAAAGTATTAGCAAAATTGTTGCAACAAGTTTGCGAACTTAATTGTCATACCTCATACCCAGGAAATACATGAGAAACACCTAATCTCTAATTTCTAGATGACCTTAGGTTCTGCAGAAGCTGGAAGTGAGGGTGAACACATATTTGTAAATTGACTGCCAGAACATAGAGGGCTTGCCCCCAAAAATACACAGAGCCCTTTAACAAAGGACATTTGAGGAAACTTAAATCATTAGCTGACAACTAAGCCAATAAAATAGAGACTTCGTGGCCACACACAACAAAAAATACAGGTGTTGCAGATTTAATTTAGAAAAGTCACTAAGGAAACAAACAATAAAAGCAAGAAAAACTGAGCAACAACAATAAATCCTTTTGGAAAATGGTAACTGATTTCTGGAATTTCACATTAATAATATTTAAAATGTCTAGCTTTTAACAAAAAAAGTATGAGACATATAAAGAAATAGAAAAACATGTACCATAAACCAGAACATAAGCATTAAATAGAATCTTTACTCTTAGGAAGCCTAGATTTTAGACTTACTAGACAGATTTAAAATGAGATATTGGGTTGTTGGAAAAGTCATGATGCATATTTGCAACAGACGGCACTAGTTCATTTTTTGAAAAACTAGAGTCATTCGCATCTATGTTATTGCTATGTCATTTAACAGCTGACAGCTCTAGCTTCATTTTAAAAAAAATTGAGCAATTTGGTTGAGTTTTGGAGATTTTACAACAAGTTGAAGACGGAAGACCAAACTGTATTTTTGCCATGTTTTACTTCCATAAAGGGAAGGATGCGCATCAAGCTTGTGAAAAGTTGCATAAGGTTTATGGTGACAATGCTCTACAAGAACATCAGTGCCAACAATGGTTCACGAAATTCCATGCTGGTGATTTTGATCTCAATGATGCTCCTTGGTCAGGGAGGCCCACCGAGGTTGATGACGACAAAATAAAGGCATTGACCAAGTCAAACCCACGTTATATGACATGAGAGATTGCAGAAACATTGAACATCCATCATTCAAGCATTCATGACCACCTGAAGAAGCTGAGATACGTAAACAAGCTCGATGTTTGGGTTCCGCATGAACTCAAAGAAATTCATTTGACGACACGTATAAACATCTGCAATATGCTCATTAAACGGGAGGAAAATGATCCCTTTTTGAAGCGACTGATAACTGGTGATTACAAGTGGATTGTTTACAACAATGTGGTGCAAAAATGGTCTTGGTCCTGACTTGATGATTTGCCTCAAATGACATCCAAAGCAGACATTCATCAGAGGAAGGTTATGCTCTCAGTGTGGTGGAATTTTAAAGGTGTCGAGTTTTTCGAGCTCCTACTAAGGAACCACACAATCAATTCGAATGTGTACTGTCAGCAATTGGACAGTTTGAACAAATCCATTATCCAGAAACGTCCAGAGCTTGTTAATTGTAAAGCAGTTGTGTTCCATGATGACAATGCGAGACCACACACAAGTTTGATCACCCATCAAAAATTATCGGAGCTTGGATGGGATGTGTTGCCACACCCACCATACTCGCTTGACCTTGCGCCATCAGACTTACACTTGTTTTGCTCTCTTCAAAACTCCTAGTGTGGTATAATGTTCAATTCAGATGAGGCTGTAAATCAGCACCTTGTTCAGATTTTTGCAAATAAGGACAGGTCCTTCTATGAACGAGGAATTATGAAGCTCCCTGAAAGATTGCAAAAAGTTATTAAACAAAATGGGCAATATATCATTGATTGATCTTTGTTTTTTATATAAATAAATGACCTTTGAAAATCATAGACAAAATACGTCATGACTTTTCTGACAACCCAATAAAACAAATATGTTCAAAGAACTGAAGAAAATCATATCTAAAAATTAAAATACAGTATGCCAGTGATGTCAAACCAAATAGAAAATATCAATAAGAGATATAAATTATGAAAAAGAACCAAATTGAAATTCTGGAGCTGAAAAGCCCAGTAACTGAAATGAAAAGTTCACCATACAGGCTTAACTGCAGACAGCAGACTTGAGCTGGCAGAAGAAAAAAATCATAAACTTAAACATAGGTCAATTGAGAGTATCCAATCTAAAGAACAGAAAGTAAAAGAATGAGGAAGAGTGAACAGAGCTTCAGAAACCTTTGGCATGCCATTAGATACACCAACAAATATAATGAGAGTTCCTCCAGAAGAGGAGTAAGAGAAAGAGGCAGAAAGAATGTTTGAAAAAAATGGCTGAAGGTTTCCCAAATTTGAAGAAAAATATTAATCTAAACAACTGGGAAGCTCATTGAACTCCAACTAGAAAAGTTGAACAACGTGCACACCTAATGGAATCATAGTTAAACCTGTCAAACAACAAAGACAAAGCAAGAGAGTCATGAAAGTAAAAGTTGATCCTTCAGTTAGAAGGGATACTCAATAACATTGATAGCTAATTTCTCAGCAGAAAATAAGGAATCTGAATGAAATAAACTATCAACAAATCTATCCTTCAAAAATAAAGGATAAATTACAACATTCATACATAAACAAAAAGTGAGTGTTGCTACCTCACGTACCCTATAAGAAATACTAAAGGGAATCCTTCAGATATAAATGAAAATATACTTGAGAGTAACTTGAATTCATATGAAGAAATAAAAAGTACTGGTAAATGTAACTCTATATGTAGAATATAAATATATTTTTGTTTGTAAAGCTTTTCCCCCTCCTATTTGATTTAAATGACAACTATATGAAGTAATAGTTGTATAAGTTTGTTGATAGGCACAGAATTTAGAAAGATAAAATTTGCATGATAGCAGCACAAGGAAGAGGAAAGGAAATGGAGCAATAGAGGAGCAAATATTTTTATTCTGTGGAAATTAAAATGGTATTAATCTGATTTACATTGTTATAAATTAAAATGTTAATTGTAATCTTTAGGACAGCTACTAAGAAAATAAACAAATACTATGGTTAAAAAAAAAGTACAGGGCCGGCCGAGTGGCGCGATGGTTAAGAACTCGCTTGGGATGCCAGAGGGCCCCGGTTCGGATCCCACATAGGAGGGCCAGTGACACTGCCCTCCACAGCTAAGATGCTGAACAACAGCTCAACCTGGAGCTGGGCTGCCATGAGTCGCCGGCGGCGGCGTAGGCTGCAGTCCCTGTGGCAGTGGGTTGCCATGGGCTACCGCGTGTAGCCGGCAGCCAGGGTGAGCGGCCAGCAGCCACAGTGAGCGGCCGTCCAGAAGCCGGCGACTGATCTGCCTCGCCAGAGAAGAGCACAATGATGGTGCCAGCTTGGGCCAGTGAAGCAACGACCTCCACAACTAGATTGAAGAACAAAACGACAGCAACTTGTCTGTTCCCCTTCCCCCAATTCCCCAGCGCTGTTCCCCTCCCCGCAATTCCCCAATAAAAAAAAAAAGTACATTTGAAAGTAACTTTGACACACACACAAAAACATAGTAATGCAGAGATGAAGACACACCAAAAACATAAGGCATACAGAAAACAAATGGAAAATGACAGATATACATCCTAACTTATTAATTACATTGAATATAAATATAATAAATACACCAATCAAAAGGTAGAGGGAAGTTAATACCACACTTTCAAAAACAGAAAAAACAACTAGGTAGAGTGTCAACAAGGAAATAGGAAACTTGAATGATATAAACTAACTAGACTTGGATGTTTACAGAACACTCCACTCAGCAACAGAATGCATTTTCTTCTCAAGTACACATAAGACATTAACAACACTCCCAAATAACCAACGTATGAAAGAACTTACACGAGAAAATTTTAAAATGCTTTGAGAAGAATGAAAATGAAAATACAGCAACCCAAAACTTATGGGATTCAATGAATGCAAACTTTATAAGGACATGTATAGCTCTAAGTACCTACATTAAAAAAAGAAGAGTTTTATGGTTTCAGGTCTTCATTTAAGCCTTTAATCCATTTTTTAAAAACAACTTGTTTTCATTAAACAACTAGATGTGCATAGATTTAAAGGTCAAATAGATTTTCAAGGCTTATAATGACAATTATCAGTTTCTTATCCCACTCAACATTCAATGACAATTCCTGCTCCCAGAAGTATAATCATTATCAAATCTTTTGAGCTGATTCTCTTGATATTCACCTCATTTTTCTAAATAACCTGCTTTACTACTTTAAAAAACTTATTAGTTGGGGGCCGGCCAAGTGGCTCAGTTGGTTAAGAGCTCACTCAAGAGTGCGAGCTCTGAGTAACTAGTGGTTCAATTCCCGGTCCAAGCTGAGCTGCCACTGAGCTGTCAACAGGTGGCAGGATGGTTCAGCTAAAAAGCAAATTAAAAAAAAAAAGAAAACACAGCAAAAAAACCCCAAAAAACTTACTAGTTATATTTTACTATATTGGCTATCTATTAAAAATATTAAGATGTAACAGTTTTATACACCTCTAATACATGCTTTATTCAAATTTTTGGTTAAATCAAAAGTTTATATTTTTATTAACAGTTAATCGATATGGGGTATGACAATTATGTTTTCTTTGGATCTGTTTGTTTTTCCTAGAGTTAATAATTACTTTCTTTGTCCTTTTCTGTTTTCTGTAAACTGTCACTATTCTATCCTCAAATCCTTTGACAATGTAAAACAGTCAAATACATCATTGCTTTCTGTGACACTAAAATTTCTTTTTCATCATCATCCTAAGAATTCCCTTAATTTTGTCATGCATTAGATCCTACTTTTCCTGAACACTGTGTATTCTTCTTTCATGGTTTACTACTCTCTCTCTCTCTCTCTCTCTCTCTCTCTCTCTCTCTCATAGCTTCCTGAAAAAAAAATATATATATATAGAGAGAGAGAGTAAGGATTTTTTTTTGAGATTTGGCAAGGTTGAAATTCTCTTTATCTGCCCTCATGTGTGATATAGAGTTTGGGAGGGTGCAGAATTCTGGAGTGCAAATTATTTTCCCTGAATTTTTTCTTCCCCCACCCCCAGCTTTATTGTGATATAATTCACATAAAAATTATGCTAAGTTTAGAAGGACAACATGAGGATTTGATACAATCATATATTGCAAAATGATTCCCAGCATAGAATTAGTTAACACCTTCATAACTTCACATAATTACAATTTTTAAAGCTTTTTTCCACAGATAGTTTTATTTTTTCCTTTCCCTTCTTTTTTAATTTTTCAATTACAGTTGACATTTAATACTATTTTGTATTAATTTCAGGTGTACAGCATAGTGGTTAGACATTTATATAATTTAAGAATTAATCCCCCTGACTAGTCTAGTATCCACCTAGCACTATACATAATTATTTACCATATTATTGACTATATTTCTTATGCTTTACTTTACATCCCCACAACTATTTTGTATCTACCAATATTTTGTGTTTCTTAACCCCTTCCCCTTTTTCACCCACCACCCCAAACCCCTCCTGTCTGGAAACCATCAAAATGTTCTGTTTCTATGAGTTTGTTTCTGTTTTGTTTTTGTTTATTTTGTTCTTTAGATTCCACATATAAGCGAACCCACATTGAATCTGTCTTTCTCTGTCTGACATACTCCACTCAGCACAATACTCTTCAGATCCATCCATGCTGCCGCAGATGGCAAGAATCTATTCTCTTCCCTGGCTGAGCAATACTCCATTGTATGTATGTACAACCTCCTCTTTATCCATTCTTCCATTGACAGATACCCAGACTGCCTCCACATCTAGGCCATTGTAAACAATGCTGCAGTGAACATATGCATGTACACATCCCTCAAATTACATTTTGGGTTTTTTCAGATAAATACCCAGAAATGGGATTACTGGGTCCTTCTTTGTCTCTTGTTACAGCTTTTGTTTTAAAGTCTATTTTGTCTGATATAAGTATTGTTGCTCCCAGCTTTGTTTGTTTGTTTCCTTTTTCATGAAATATCTTTTTCCCATCCATTTATTTTAAATCTGTGTGTCTTTTGATCTGAAGTGAGTCTCTTGTAGGCAGCATATGTAAGGGTCTCGTTTTCTTATCCATTCAGCCACTCTATGTCTTTTGATTGAGCATTTAGTCCATTTACACTGAAAGTAATTGTTAGATATGTAGTTATTGCCATTTTATTCATATTTCTTATTGCTTTTTTTTCTTCTTCTTAAAAAAAGCCCCTTTAACAGTTTTTGTAATACTGGTTTGGTAGTGATTACCTCATTTGGCATTTTCGTGTCTGGGAAGCTCTTTATCGGTTCTTTCAATTCTGAATGATAGCTTTGCTGGGTACGGTAATCTTGATTGTAGGTCCTTGCTTTTTATCACTGAATATTTCCTGCCAATCCCTTCTTGCCTGCAAAGTTTCTGTTGAGAAATCAGCTGACAGTTTTATGGAAGCTCCCTTGTAGGTAACTATATGTAAATGCTTTTCCCTTGCTGTTTTTAAAATTCTTTCTTTGTCTTTAACCTTTGCATTTTAATTATAATGTGTCTTGGTGTGGGCCTCTCTGGCTTCATCTTGTTTGGGACTTTGTGCTTCCTGGGATTGAATATCCATTTCCTTCACCAGGTTAGGGAAGTTTTCCATCATTATTTCTTCAAAAAGTTTTCAATTCTTTGCTCTCTCTCTCTCTTTTTTTCTGATATTCCTATGATGCAAATGTTGGTACACTTGATGTTGTCCCAAAGGCCCCTTAAATTATCCTGATTGTTTTGGATAGTATTTTCTTTTTGCTGTTGTGATTGAGTGTTTTCTAAATCTTACCTACTACCTTATCTTCTGAATCACTGACTTGACTGGATCCTCTGATTCACTTAATCTACTGTTGTTTCCCTCTAATGTATTTTCATTTCAGGTATTGTATTCTTTATTTCTGACTTTTAAAAAATGTTTTTTATCTTCATATTTATGTTTCCTAATTCTGTGTTGAAGTTCTCCCTGAAATCATGAAGCATCCTCATAAGCAGTGTTTTGAACTCTGCACCTGGTAAATTGCTTGTCTCCATTTTGTTTAGTTCTTTTTCTGGATCTTTGTTCTGTTCTTTCATTTGGGACATGTTTCTTTGTCTCCCCCTTTTGGCTGCCTCCCTGTGTTTGTTTCTATGTACCAGATAGGGCTGCTACATCTCCCAGTGTTAGCAAAGTGACCTTATATAGTAGGTATCCTGTGGGGCACCTACTATAGAGATAAAGTGTCAAAAGTATTTGAAATATGCACAAACTTTTCATGGTAAAAACAAAGTATTGCACTATGTGCTAAATATTATATATTTGAGTTATTTATTCAATACCCAAAAATTTCCTCATGCTGAGCCTTTGCAGGCAGAACCTTCTCTTTCCTTCTCTTTGTCAATCACTAATCTGTTCTGTTCCCTATACTTTTACCTTTTCCAGAATGCTACATAAATGGAATCTTACAGCATGTATCCCCTTAAAGCTGACCTTTTTTACATAGCATAATGTTTTGAAGTATATCCAAGTTGTTGTATGTATCAATAATCTGCTTCGTTTCATTGCTGAATAGTTAGTACTCCATAGTATGGATGTGCTAGCTTTCTTAACCATTCAACAATTGATGGGCATGTAAGTTTTTCCAGTTTGGGCAGTTATAAATACTGCTGCTGTAAACATCTATGAATAGGATTTCATGTGAACACAAAGGTTCATGTTTTTCTTGGCTAAATTCCTAAATGTGAAATTGTTGAGTCATTCAGTAAATATATGTTTACCTTTGCAATAAATTGGCTGACTGTTTTTCCAGAGTGGCTGTATCATTCTCCATCCCCACCAGCAATGTATGAGTGTGTCAGTTGTCTGAAGAGGTTACAAAGTTTATAAGACTTAATATGGTTAAGTTGTCAATATCCCTAAATTGATCTGTAGTTTAACACAGTCTTCAATGAAACCCCAATGTGATTCTTTGTAGATATAGACAAGCTATTTCTAAAATGTATATGTAAAGGTAAATAAACTAGAATAGTCCAAAACCTTTAGAAAAATGGGATCTTTTAAAAAACTTAACCATACTGCCATTAACAGACCAAAAAATAAAAGAATAATTTCTTAATATCATCAAATACCCAATCAGTGTTCAATTTCCCAACTTGTCTCATAAATGTTTAGTTTGCATTGTGTTTACATTAGTAACTGAACATGTTCTATAGAATGAGATTAGTTATTAGAAAAGAAAATGAAAGATCAGTAAATCACATGAAGATGTGCATGAGCATCATTTTAAAAAGTTAGAAAATTGAATGGATATCTATTAAAAGGACAATATATTATGACCAAGTGGGGGTAATCCCAGGAATGCAAAGGTTATTTAACATTTGAAAATGAATTAATGTAATTCACCAAATGGAGAGAATTAAGGAGAAAAAAAATAACCATTTCAATAGATACTGAAAAAGCATTTGATAAAATTGAACAACAGTTCATGAAAAACTTCTCAGCAAACTAAGAATGAAAGGTACTTTCTAAATTTGATAAATGGTATTGATGAAAATTGTTAGCTTACTTCACAGTTAGTGATAAATTATTGAATGTTTACCTCCAATATCAGAAATAGGACAAGAATGTCCACCCTCCCTACTCTTTTTCAACATTTTATCAAATGGCTTAAACAGCAAGAAAAAATATACTTCTAACAATATCAATATGTAAAGTAATTAGAAATATAATTACCAAAATGTCACAGAACTTGACACATGACTTCAAACTATTTTTCAGAGAAATTTGAGATATAAAAATTGTTTAATCTTATTTAGATGTCAACTCTCCCCTAATTGTTCTGTATATTCAATGTAATCCAAATCAAAATGAAAGCAGGCTTTTTAAAAATTAGAAATTGACAAGCTGACTCTAAAATTCATATGAAGGAGATTCAAGTTTCCAAAACAGCCCAAACAATTTTGACAGAAAAAAACAAAATTGGAAAACTTACATGATCTGTCTTCAATAAATATGATAAATCTACATTAATCAAGGCAGTGTGATATTGACATAAGTATAAACAAATAAGAACATAATAGGCAATCTAGATCTAAACGGACACAAACATAGTCAATAGCTTTCCAACAAAGGTGCTAATGAAATTCAACGGAAAGAAGGAAATCTTGTCAACAAATGGTGCTGGAACAAATGGCTATCTATATTTAAAACAAATGACAACTACCTTACACTGGACATTAAAAATAATTTGGAATAGATTACAGACCTAAATAAAGCAGCTGAACAACAAGGTTTCTAGAAGAAAATATCTCATTGACCTTAGGGTTAAGCAAGCTTTCTAAGGAAACAACATTACTCTTAAAAAAATACAAAATAAATAAATTGAAGTTCATATAAAAAACCTCTACTCATTAAAAGAAACCATTAGAAAATAAAAAGGGAAATCATAGACATGAGAAACATTTGCAATGCATGCATCTGATGAAGGATTTGTATCTGAATGTTTAAAAAACTCTTATAAATCAATGATAAACAAAAATTGGAAAAATATTTGAAAAAATACTTCACAAAAGAAGATATATGAATAGCTAATTGGTTCATGAATAGATACTTAGGATTATTATATAGAAAAATGTAAATTGAGCCAAAATGAGATACCACTGTACCCACATTGGAATTGCTTTCATTAATGAAAATACAAAGTCTTTGCAAGGATATTAGAAGAACTGAAACTTTCATACATTGATATAAAATGGTGTTTCCACTTTTGAAAAAAAAATTTACATTTTGAATAAAATCAAACTTGTATTTTACACTATGGCACAGCAATTCTCCTAGTTATTAACCCAGGAGAAATTCATTGAGCTCTCTCTCTCTCTCTCTCTCTCTCTCTCTCTCTCTCTCCCCCCCCTCTCTCTCCCTCCCTCCCCCTCCCTCTCCCTCTCCCTCTCTCCCTCTCTTTCTCTCCCTCTCTTTCTTTATCCATTATACCTGCCATCTTCCCGGAATCAACTCTCCCTTCAAATTTCCTCTTGATGTGATCCATCTAGGTTTTTCAGTTAAAGAAGAGATAGATCAGGCAACCAAATAAAGTACAACTTCAGTGGCCGAGGGTGTTAATTCTCAAAGGAAAGCAATTCATCATCCATGTGAATCTATTAGAAACTAAGGGGTCTTAGAACTGTGAACTAGATTTTTCATAATTAAATAAGCATCTCTCAGTCACCTCTATGCTTTTGTCTTCCCTTAGTTTGGTGTAGATTTGCATAAAGGACTTTTAAGTGAGGGATAAACTTGGGAATGATATTGAAATCTCAGGCATACATTTGCAGCTTACTGAGATTTCCCATTGGTAGCTTAATTCATGCCCCAATAGTTTATTTAACATATTTTTGTTCTTGAAACACAGTGTCATCTGTTTGAAATTATTGTTTTAGTTGTTCAGTGAGTTCTTGCCTGAATAATTTGACATACTCAGCAGCTCTGTTTAAAGAAAGGACTCTGTTTAAGGTCTTTTCTTCTTTAGAGGCGTAATGTGTGTCAGAGGGGAATTAGGAAGGAATTACCTTTGTTTAATGAATACTAAAGTAAAAAAGGATTAAACATCTCTACAAATAGCCAGATCCCCTGGGCCTCTTGACTTTAAAGATTGTGGAAGGTAATTATATACTGTAATTAAATTATTTTAATTCAATTTCAAGCTCTGTTTCATGAATAGAAAATATTTCCTGTTCTGAATAGGAAATACCTTTATTTCAGCTAAATCCTCCTTTAGAAATAAAAGAGAATTTGTCATTTAAATGAAAGCAACAAGGGACAAAGAAAATTTCAAAAAAAATTCCTGTTTTGATCTCTTCTAGTCTATAAATTTTTGGATTGAATTTAGCATTTGTAAGTAATGTTATTGGCATAATACTCAGTTAAGCCTTTTAAAACTTGGCTCAATATAAACATTCAACAATTGTAGACTAAAGAATACAGACTTGCTGCTTTGTGATTTTCTTACCTGTTGTCAAGAGGCACTTACATATCAATTTTAAGATATGAGTTTATAAAATAGCTAAACTCATTTCTTATTGCCATTTTAATTGTTAGTAGAGCATAGAAAGTCATTGGGATATAGTGGAGTGATTGAAGAAATATGTGACTGAATCCTGACCTCTTTAGCTGTACCCTTGGGATAAATTGGTTTAACCTCTGTGAATCTAAGTTCCCTCATTTGCAGAATGAGGAGTAGGGTTAGATGACTTCTAAGGACCCTACCCCCTCTAACATTCTGTAGGCCTCCAATGACAATAAACAACCAAGAAAGTAATAGGGCAGGTACTCTAACTGTACTTTACAGAGGAGGAAATTGTAACTCAGAGCTTAAGCGACTTGTTCACAGTGCCACATCTAGGAATTGGAGGAGCTAAGATTCTGAATCAGAACCCTCTGACGCTTAGTCCTGTATTCTTTGGGCTGTATGACACTCACTTCTGTGATTAACTTTTTATAGTTATGAAAAGAAAAAGCCTAATTACTGTTCCTTTCTGTGACTGACTGTGTACAAGTCCAAAGTCAATGGTACAGAAGAGAATGCTGTGAGTACTTGTAAAGGCTAGTAACACTGAAAGTAAAGGCAACAAAGAGCCCTTCAATGAGTAGACTTTGAATCTATTAATCCAGTTTGTGAACAGTTCAAAAGAAAATAAAGTGAGGATGGAAGCATGAGTTTGGGAAGAGAACTACTCCCTTTTTAAAAGATCCTCAAGGGGGGTGACCGGTTAGCTCAGTTGGTTGGAGCATTATGCTGATAACACCAAGGTTGCCGGTTCGATCCCCGCATGGGTCACTGTGAGCTGCGCCCTCCCTAAAAGAGTCAACTATGCCATTGTAGCATGAAAGCAATGTGTAACCAGTGACCATGGCTGTTCCCCAATAAAATTAAAAAATAAAATAAAATAATTAAAAATAAATAAAAGATCCTCAAGAGTTAATATGCCACCACCCTACCCTGGACAGATTCTTTGGAACATTGCTTTGCCTACATATCTGTTTCCCTTTATTAAAAATAATCCTTTAATGGAGAAAAATTATATCTTATTTATTTCTGTACCCCTAGCACCTAGCTCAGTGTCCAACACTAAGTAGACTGAATGAGTATAAACAAGTATTTAGGGATGGCGTTGTGGGAGACAACTCATCTTTTGTCAAAACAGCAGCAGTAGCTATCACCCAATTAATATTTATCAAATACCTACTACATGCCAGCCATTCTTCTAGGTGATACAAGGAACATAACAGATGCATAGCTCTGCCCTCGTGGAGCTTACCTTCTAGTGGAGGAAACAAGACAATGAACAAAAAGAAGTAGAACGGATTGTACTTGGATGATGATAAGTGAAATGAAGAAAAATAAAGGATGGAAAGAGGACACTGTCAAAGTGTGGGATTATATCTAAACAGGGAGGACAGGAAAGAGTTCACTGAAATGGTCACGTTCAAACAGACTGGACACGTTTGCCAACAGTGGACTAGAAGCTTCACATGCGTGTATCAGTTTCCTAACACTGTCATAACGAAGTACCTAAAACCGAGTGGCTTAAACAATAGAAACGTATTGTCTCTGGAAGCTAGAAATTCAAGATCAAGGTGTAGGCAGGGTTGGCTATTTCCGAGGGCTGTGAGGGAATAATTTATTCTGTGCCTCCCTCCTTGGCTTATAGATGGCTATCTTTTCCCTATATCTCTTCACATTCATCTTTCCTCGATGTCCAAATTTCCCACCCACCCCCTTTTTTTAAGCTGAGCCATCCTGCCATCTGTTGGCAGCTCAGCAGCTGCTCAGCTCGGGCCAGGACTCGAACCGCTGTTGCTCAGAGCTCGCACTCTTGAGCAGAGTGCGAGCTCTTAACCAACTGAGCCACTCGGCCGGCCCATAAAATTTCTCCTTTTTATGAGAACACCAGCCATAGTGAATTAGGGCCCACTCCGATGACCTCATTTTAACTGATTACATGTATAAAAGACCCTATTTCCAAATGAGGTCCCATTCTGGTCCTGGAGGAACTGGAGGTTAAAACTTCAACATACGAATTTTGGGGGGTGAGGGGGTGGAGAAAGGATAAGATTCAATCTATAAAGTTCATTATTCATTTAATCCTCACAATAACTCTATTGCTAAGCATGTTGGATACAGGGATGAATGATACTTCATTCTTTTCAGTCATCCATGGATGGAAAAAATAAAGCAAATATACAGATAAATTTAATATGGATGACATGAATAAGAAGAAACACATGGAGGAATACCTAACCACTGCTTGGGTAGAATCAGAAGTGCTGTTGAAGGCTAATTGGGAGAGGGTATACCTTACCTTAGCCTTGAGGAGCAGGAGAATTTAGCTATATAAAACATGGAGGGGTGGTAGTAGAAAGACAGGAAACTATTCAAGCAAGGGGAGCAACTTGTAGAAATGCTAGCAGGAGATACAGATTATGGAGTGTTTGGGGAACCATGGATATGAATAAAACCATTTTTACTGGGTGTGTTAAATTCTACCATTTAAGCAAAAAAAAAATTTTTTTTGTATATTGCATTGTGTCAAGATGATGTTCTGCTTGTCTTAAAAATTTTGCAAATGTGACTGCATTCAAGAAGGACCATGAGAGTGATAAACCTGCCAGCTTAATTAAGTTTCTAAAATGCTTCTGAACAAAATTAATATGTGAGGATACCAACCCAAATCATTTGGACTGAACAGACTTTAGCTCACACACAAAGCTCCAAGAAATGCAGGGATATTAAAAAATTTGAATACAGCAATATTGATAATGGCAGTTAAAGAATTGTTTATTCTTTCCCTGGATACCTTTTCCCATTGGTTATTTCAAAGTCAATATGGTTATCAGAACCTTTCAGAGCAAAATTAAAACCTTGGGGCGAGGTGGCCATTTGGCAAATCCTCCTATGTATATCTTAGTAAACCCAAGTGGATTGAAACAAAATAAACTTAATTCCAGTGTAAAGTTTACTTATCCTTTGAAGAAGGTGGTGCTAAATATTAGTATTGAGTAAACTCAAATTCTCTTGCTGATCATCTCAGATGTGCACCAACTGGCAAAATCAAGGCTGAAACTTCTCATTTCTGGTTTCAGGATGTATTTTATCAATAAGATAAAAGGCATAAGAAATAATGAGCTCCACATTACACAGTCCTTTCTTATTTGCAAAGCCTTTTCACATCTGTCATTTCAAATGCCCCCTATGTCTACTCTGTGAAGATTGCAGGATAGAGATTATGATCCTCATTTCACAGAAGAGAAAAACAGGCCCTGGGAGTTGATGTTTTAAATGTTACAATCAGGGGTGTGGCCAGCACTAGCACTCCAAACTTTGAACATATCAAAAAATGGATGGGTCTTAAAATGCTATGCTGTTAAGCAACTGGACCCTAACACTCTGATTTCCCAAAAAGTCTCAGACCTAAGATCGTATGAAATTTTACAAAGCTGATGTAGTAACTTTATATCTTACAGGCACAATTGTCAACTAGTATACCAGTATAAGATCATTACCGGGGGTGCCAAAAAAATGTAAACAAGTGGACACTTTGGTCAGTGTTGCTCAAGCAGTAGTTTGCTGTAATCAGAGGTGTCTGGACACTGATGGTAACCATGTTGAGTGCCTCTTGTAATCGCAGAAGTGAAATGTGACTTGTATTCATCTTTTGTTATCAGTCTATATTGAGTATTACAATTTCAATACAGTTTTCCTTTCTTAAAATATGTATACATTGTTTTGGCACCCTCTGTGTTTATAAAACTGTGCCATCAAATTAGGTTTTCAGGGGCTTTGAGATTTCCTAGAAGGTTATGTGTGTATGTTTATTTTGATGGTTACCTATAAATAAATAACATAGGTAAGCTATGGAAGTCCATCCCTTATCATCTGCATGACCACCTTAGACATAGGCACTGCGTGTGATTTCTGGGCCCCTGCATGGGTTTTTGGTCATGATGCCATTGGCACCATGGCTCATTTGAAGGGCAGAGGTACAAGGAGAAATGGACCTTTGTTGGTGTCTTCCTGACAAAGCCAAATGATGAAATTTTATGCCATGTGATCAAGGGTTTCATACTATGAATCCAGAAAGTAATGAGAGAATTGAGTCACACCTTAACATAGGCATGCAGCACTCCCAGGAGCTTGTACCATCACGATCAGCACTATCTTCACGTGGTGAGCTACAGTTTAGTTTTGGTGAGATGTCATTCATCACATTATATTAATGTAGCTACTTCGAATAATTTTGGTTTTCCTTAGTTTTGTTTTGTGTTTAATTTCCCAATTTTTTTCTAAATTTTATTGGGGAACAGCCATGGTCATTGGTTACACATTGCTTTCATGCTACAGTGGCATAGTTGACTCTTTTAGGGAGGGCGCAGCTCACAGTGGCCCATGTGGGGTTTGAACTGGCAACCTTGGTGTTATCAGGATGATACTCTAACCGACTGAGCTAACCAGTCACCACCACCATCACCACCATCCCCCAATGTTTTTATGTTACAGTCATGTAAGAATTGTAAGCATAAGGAGTTTATACCTAGTGTTAAGTTGGCATACCATATTTGCCGGCGTATAAGACGACTGGGCGTATAAGACGACCCCCTAACAGTTCCACTCAAAATACAGAGTTTGTTATATACTCGCCGTATAAGACTACCCCCTCTTCCGCACACCTTCCACACACCAAATAAAAGGTAAAACAAT
>NW_017731453.1:2910557-2949683 GCF_001890085.2 Hipposideros armiger | reverse complement strand
CTGAAGTGTACCTGGCGTATAAGACGACCCCCCACTTGGAGGCATATTTTTCAGGGCCAAAAAATCGTCTTATACGCCAGCAAATACGGTACATTTAAGTTACGTACATTAAAATAAACATTATCTTGGTCAACACTAGAGATACAAGATTATTGGTTTTCTCTTTATAAAGGCTCTAGACATGACCCAATTTGGAGAAACACTGAACTATGTGGCTTCTGACATTCTAACATTCAAAAATTTGAAACAAGAATCTGTTCTGCCTGTTCTTATCTTATGGCCACAAGTGTTCATAGTGTAGGCAATGAATCAATCCAACACAGAGTTCTGAGCTGCTATTATGTGCCTCGTCACGGTTGTGTGATAAGAGTAGATAGAGATAAAACAAATGCACACTTGGCCCTCAAGAAGTTAACTGTCTAGAAAACAGGTCACTTGAGTCTATACTGCCAGCCTCTGCCTGGATTGACTCTGATTCCCAGCTTTAGAATCTCCAAGGGTTTGGGACCTGTGGCAGAGAAGCACTGATTGCAGCCCCAACTCCTTAAGGAGTATGATGTAGCATTCACTGAAGCCTGCCTTCCTGTGGTACTCTAACAGTGCTAAGATTTGAGCATCGTCTGGGTGGAACCATTTTCTAGGTTCAACACCATGTGTGGAATGAGTAACCTTGACAGGAAGTTCAGGAATATTCATAGTAAGATTAAATTGAAGTGAACTAGAGCAAGTCAATAGAGATATCCCTGAGTCCCTGAGTTGCCTTTACATGTAATACAAACAATAAGGATAATAATAATGATAATGCCCGATGAGGTAGCGAAGGATTAGAACACGGAGTGGTCAGATGATTGGAGTTGGGTTTACACTGGCACAGATTTCTTTTTTGCCTCTTTTTTTCCATTTTATTTTCACTGATTTCCATTAGATGTTGATGTGATCATAGAAACTAAGTTGCAAGGATGGGATTGGCCTAACAAACAACCCCCCTGGAGGACCTCAGGTCTCAAAAGGGTGGCTTCCTTATCAGTAATGATAGTCACAATAATTTCAGAGATATGGAGGGAGTAGCTTCCAATCTATTTTAGGTGGGTTTGTTGCATCCTCTAACTTGTAAGAAGTACAATACACAGAAATTAAGGGTAATCACATTGTCACCTAACTACTTGGACCACAGCAATAGCCGCCTCGCTGGCCTCACTGCTTCTATTCTTGCCCCTAACCCCCCTTTCACAGAATCTCTTCTCCATATAGCAGACAGAATAACCTTTCAATAAGAAAAATTAGTTTGTTATACTCCCATGTCCAAAGCCCTCCAATGGCTTATGGATACACTTACAATAAAATCCAAAGGCCTTAAAGTGGACTATAAGACCCTATAAAATCCAATTTTGTTTATTTTTTAAGAAAAAATTCATTCTTAGCTTCATTTGTCTTCTCTATTATTTTTCTAATCTCTATTTCTTTTATTTCTGCCTGATCTTTGTTATTTCCTTCCTTCTATTAACTTTGGACTTAGTTTCTTCCTCCGTTTCTAGTTCCTTGAAGTGTAAAGTTAGGTTCTTTACTTGCGAGCTTTCTTTTTTCTTAATGTAGATGTTTATAAACTTCCCTTTTAGAACTGCTTTTGCAGCATTCCATAAGTTTTGTTATATTATGACTTTATTTTTGTGTGTCTCAAAATATTTTTGATCTCTTTTTATTTCATCTTTGACCCACTGATTGTTCAAGAGTGTGTTGTTCAATTTGTACATATTTGTGAATTTTCCAACTTTCCTCCTGTTATTGATTACTAGTTTCCTAACACAGTGCTCAGAAATGATACTTGGTATGATTACAGTCTTCTTAAATGTGCTGAGACATGTTTTATGAGCTAACAAATAATCTATTCTGCAGAATACTCCATGTGTGCTTGAGAATAATGTATATTTTGTTGCTGTTCGGTGAAATGTTCTGTAAATGTTTGTTAGGTTCATTTGATCTAAATTGTAGTTCAAGTGTAATATTTCTTTAATGGTTTTCTATTTGGATGATTCATCCATTGTTCAAAGTAGGGTGTTGAAGTCTCCTAATATTATTGCACTGCGTTTTATTTCTGCTTTCAGATCTGTTAACATTTGCTTAATATATTCACATGCTCCAATGTTGTGTGTATGTGTGTGTGTGTGTGTGTGTGTGTGTGTAGGTAATTATTGTATCTTCCTGGTGAATTGACACTTTTATCATTATATAATGACCATCTTCGCATCTTTATCTCTTGTTATACTTTTCTTTAATAATATATTTCTTAATTACACTTGACAAACAATGTTATATTAGTTTCAGGTTTATAGCATAGCGATTAGACATTTCTATCACTTACAAAGTGATCACACCAATAAATGTCTTACCCATCTGACACCACACACGTTATTACAATACTATTAACAATATTCCTTATGCTATACTTTACATCTCCATGACTAATTTGTAACTACTAATTTGTACTTCTAAATCCCTTCCCCCTTTTCACCTATCTCCCCAAGCCCCTCCCATCTGGCAACCCTCAAAATGTTCTCTGTATCTTTGAGTCTGTTTCTGTTTCGTTTCTTCATTTATTTTGTTCTTTAGATTCCACATATAAGCGAAATCATATGGCATTTGTCTCTCTCAGTCTCACTCCGCTCAGCATAATACGCTCTAGGTCCATCCATGTTGTTGTAGATGGTAAAATTTCATTCATTTTTTTTATGGCTTAGTAATACTCCATTGTATATATGTACCACCTCTTCTTTATCCATTCATTCATTCAAGGACACCCAAGCTGCCTCCCCATCTTGGGCCATTGTAAACAATGCTGCAATGAACATATGGATGAACATGTCCCCTCAAATTAGCATTTTGCATTTCTTCAGATAAATAACCAGAAGTAGGATTACTGGGTTCTTTTTTGTCTCTTGTTATCACCTTTGTTTTAAAGTCCATTTTGTCTTATATAAGTATTGCTACCCAAGGTTTTATTTCTTCATTTTCATGAAATATTTTTTGCCATCCCTTTCTTTTCAGTCTGTGTATGTCTTTCAATCTGAACTAAATCTCTTGTAGGCAGCATACGTAAGAGTTTTATTTTCTCATTCATTGAGCCACCCTATGTCTTTTGATTAGAGGATTTAGCCACTTACGTTTAAAATAATTGTTGATAGATATGTGTTATTACCAGTTTATTATTCATATTTCTGATTTTTGTTTTCTTTTTCTTAAAGAAGTCCCATTTACATTTCCTGTAATACTGGTTTTGTGGTGATGAACTCCTTTAGCTTTTTATTTTTAAAAAAAAATTTTTTTTTAATTGGGAAACAGTTTGCTTTTTTTCCAGGACCCATCAGCTCCAAATCAGGAAGTTGTCTTCATTCTAGACGTGGAGGGCGAAGCTCCTTGGCCCATGTGGGAATCAAACCGGCAACCTTGGTGTTACGAGCCTGCGCTCTAACCACCTGAGCTAACCGGCCGCCCTCCTTTAGCTTTTTATTGTCTGAAAAGCTTTACCTGTCCTTTGATTCTAAATGATAGCTTTGGTTGTAGGTCCTTGCTTTTCATCACTGGGATATTTCATGGCCTGCAAATTTCTGATGAGAAATCAGCTCACAATCTAATGGGAGCTCCCTTATAGGTAACTGACTGCTTTTCTTAAGATATTTTCTTTGTTTTTAACCTTTGGCATTTTAATTATGATGTGTCTTAGTGTGAACCTCTTTGAGTTCATCTTGTTTCAGACTTTCTGTGCTTTCTGAGCTTGTATGTATTTTTCCTTCACTAGGTTAGGGAAGTTTTGCATCATTATTTCTTCAAATGGGTTTTCAATTCCTTGCTCTCTCTCTTCTCCTTCTGGTATCACTATGATGTGAATGTTAGTAAGCTTGATGTTGTCCCAGAGGCACCTTAAACTCTCCTCATTTTTTTGGATTCTTTTTTCTTTCTGCTGTTCTATTTGGGTGTTTTCTGCTACCTTATCTTCTAAATTGCTGATTCAATTCTCTGCTTCATCTAATTGACTATTGATTCCTCCTAATGTATTCTCTATTTCAGTTACTGTGTTCTTCATTTCTGACTAGTTCTTTGTTATGTTTTCTATCTCCATTTTTCTGTTTCCTATTTCTTTGTTGAAGTTCTCCCTGAGATCACTTAGCATCCTTATAACCAGTAGTTTGAACTCTGCATCTGGTAGATTGCTTATCTCTATTTTGTTTAGCTCTTTCTCTGGAGCTTTGCTCTATTCTTTCATTTGGGACACATTTCTTTGTCTCCCCATTTTGGTTGCCTTCCTGTGTATGTTTCTATGTGTTAAGTAGGGCTACTATGTCTCCCAGTCTTAGTGGAGTGGCCTTATGTAGTAGGTGCCCTGTGGGGCCCAGTGGTGCAGTCTCCCTGGTCACCTGAGCTGGGTGCTCCAGGTGTGTCCCTTGTGTGGGTTGTGTGTGCCCTCCTGTTGTAATTGAGCCTTGATTGCTGTTCCCATGTCAATGGGAGGGATTGACCCTCTGGCTGATTTGTTGTGAGTACTGGCCTTGACTATAGTAGAGGAGCTGTTGTGCAGGGGCTGACCCTATGGAGCAAGATTTGCTTTAACAAGGCTCTGGTGCCTGCTCGGTCTGCCGTTTGGCTTTGTCATTTGTGGATGTGTTTGGGTGGTGCTCTGGTGTGGTCTGAAGGTAGCCACCAGGTTTGTTTATTCCAGGACCACTTGGGAGGGGCTCTGTTGCAGGCCGAGATCAGCCGCAGCCTATGTGCAGGACCAACTGGTATGAGCTACAAAGTGATGTGCAGATGGTTGCCACTTAGCCTGGGAGAAGCTAAGCTGTGAACTAAGGCTGGCGGTCCCTGGTGCCTGGCTTGGGGCTGCTTAGCAAGAGGTAAGGAGTATGCCAACGCCAAATGCTGCCTGCTTGGGGTTTGTGACCCTCTGAGAGATTTTTTTAAAGTCCACAACATGAGCCAAACAGGGCATTTTTTGGGAAAGGCCATTAGAAGCTACTTGGGTGGGCTTGAAAGTTGGGTGGGGTGAGGTCTCAGGGAAGCAGCAGGGTGGGGAAATCTGGGTTAGCCATGTTGATGGAATCTCAGATATGGCAGCTGTCTCTGCATGCTGGCTGGGTGGGTGGAGGGCTCAACAAAGGAGCAATGGCTTCTGTCAGCAATTCTATCTGGGAGAAAGCTGCCTCTCCAGCTTGCCCTGGAGCCAGATAATTCAGTTCCTCCTCGTATGTCTCTGGCACCTTTTGAGCTGCTGCTGCAGTGCTGGAGCTCAGAGCAAGTGAGTCTATCAGCAAATAAGTCCATGTGTGGGCCCTTAATCAGGAGTACCTGGGACTTCAGCCACCCTCATCTCACCCAGCCACAATCTCTGCTGGTTTTCCCAGCCAGAAGTTATGGGGACTTCTCTTCCTGGCACTGGAACCGTGGGCTGGGGAGCCTGATGTGGGGCTGGGACCTCTCACTCCTCTGGGAAGGGCCATTACAGCTGATATATCCCTCTTCATATTTAATGGCCACATGCCAGCATGGGACCAGCCTGCTCCACATCTCTGGCCCTCCTACCAGGCTCAATGTGGCTTCTTCTGTATGTCCTATTTTGTAGGGTTTCTTTTCAGCTAGATTTCAGGTGATTCTCAATGATGGTTGTTCTGTAGTTTAGTTGTAATTATGATGTGGTCATGGGAAGAGATAAACGCAGTGTTTATCTACCCTGCCATCTTGTCCAGAACTATTGTTCTACTTTTTGACATAAATTCTACTTTGTCTGAAAGAAGCATAGCTATCCTTGCTCACTTTTGTTTTCCATTTGCATGAAATATCTATTCCAATCCCTTCACTTTGAGTATGTGTGTTTTTAACCCTCCATCAGGGGTGACTGATCTCACAGATTCATTGCACACAAAGATGCCGCTATGAAATACATCTTTACTGTACTAAGTCACAAACACAACTGGCGATAGGTTATGGTAGAGGGGAAAGATACAGAAGTGATGAGTCACGATACTTAAGTTAACTGTTAGATATTTGAAAATTCGTGTGCAATGAATCTATGAGATCAGTTGCTCTTGACAGAGGGTTAAAGGCACACATACTCAAAGTGAAGGGATTGGAATAGATATTTCATGCAAATGGAAAACAAAAGTGAGCAGGTTAAAGCTGAAGTGTGGGCAGCATATAGTTGAGTTTATTTGTTTTTGTAATTCATTTGGCCTCTATATGTCTTTTTATTGGAGAATTTAGTCAATTTTAAGCTAGAGCCATTATTGATATATAAAGGCATGCTAGTGCCATTTTATTAAGTGTTTTGTGATTCTTTGTTCTTTTTTTTTCCTTTCTTGTTCTCTCCCTTTGTGATTTGATGATTTTCCATAATGGTATGCTTAGATAACCAAGAATAAATGGGTAGAATCTTAAAAACATACAACCTACCAAGACTGAATCTTGAAGAAATAGAAATTTGAATATATCTATAACTAGTAAAGAGTCTGAATCAGCCAGTGTGATTAGAGCACAGTGCGGGGGAGAATAGTATCCAATGGGGCAAAGATGCCAAGGAAATTAGTGCTAGTTCAATCAACAATACAAAGCTCCCAGCACAGTTTTGGGTATGATCTCAAATGGAAAGTAAGTTCCTTGAGAGCACAGACTTTATTCAGCTTACCATTGTTTTTTCAGCACCTACAGTAATGCCTAACTCATAGTACATCAATATTTACTCAGTGAATATTTGTCAGATAGACAATCAAATGTTAGCCTTTAAATTATTACTATTGTTGTTGTAATTCTGAAAAGTACAATAGCTCCACTGAATGACCTCAGGGCTCCAATTTTATCTACTTATAGATGTGAGAAGCCATTGCTTAAAAGTCATTTGCCCCACTATAAAATAATGATTTAAAAACACTTGTCTAATTTAATTATTTGTTTTCTTTACTGGCTGGGAATACTGAGGCCAAGAAAAATGAAGGAATTTGACTCAAGTCATCCACTCAGTTAGAGGAAGAGTCAGGAACAAACTCCAAGTTTTGAGTTCTCTCACAACCCTGTTTACAGCCTGCCCCTCAAAATCTGTTATAGCCAATTCTCTCTAGCTGTAACTATAGAGACATTGCAACCCTTGTACATGGTTGGTGAAATGTTAATTGGTGGAGCCACTCTGAAAAACAATATGGAGTTTCCTCAAAAAATTAAAAAGAGAACTACCGTATAATCCAGCAATCCTATTATTGAGTATATATCAAAAGGAAATGAAATCAGTATCTCGAAGTGATATCTGCACTCACATGTTCATTTCAGTGTTATTCACAATAGCCAAGATACAGAGACAATATATCTGTTGACAGATAAATGGATAATAAAGTGTGGTATATATACAATAGAATATTATTCAGAGATGAAAAGCAAGAAATTCTGCCATTTGAGATGACATGGGTGAAACTTGAGGGCATTATGCTAAGTGAAATAAGTGATACAGAGAAAGGCAAATACTGTATGGTATCACCTATATATAGAATCTGAAAAAAAAAAGATCACAAATTCATAGAAACAGAGGGTAGAATGGTAGTTGCCAGGGTCTGGGATGTGGGGACTATGAGATGCTGGTCAAAGGATACAAACTTTCAGTTGTAAGATGAATAAGTTCTAGGGAGCTAATGTACAGCATGATGACTATAGTTTATAATACTGTGTTGTATACTTGAAATATTCTAGAGAGTAGATCTTAAGTGTTCTTAACACACACACGCACACAAGATAACTATATGAGGTGATAGATGTGTTAATTACCTTGATTATGGTAATCATTTCACAAGTATACATATATTAAACCATTACATTTTACACCTTAGATATACACAGTTTTGTGAATTATACATCAATAAAGCTAGAAAAAAATAAAGACACTGCAATTCCTCAGTGAAGTAGTTAGGGAAGGTTTTCTTCTATTTTGTTTTCTTTTTGTTTAGGAAAAGGAAAGACAATGGCATAGTTATAACATATGGGTTAAAAATAAATTTCAGTGTGGTATTTACATTTGGTCTGAATTATCCAATATTTTCGAGGAAAGAAAAGAATATATAGTTAATGTATATTAAATATAGTTTCTTTCTCAGTAAATCTTTGAATATTCATTAACTTCCTTTTAATTTTCCATGACCTCATTAATACTGCAATAGAATATTTAGAGATATAAAGCACATTACTGGCAAATGTTTTTTAATTCTTCATCATGAGCTGTAATTTAAAAGTTGTACATATATAAAAACTGTTAAAACTGTGTGGAGGATTTTTTTTTGGTTTGGAAAAATATACTGCAAACGTTTCAAAATGTACACATTTACCTTGTCAATAGGTTTATTATAAGCACAGAAAGAACACCACTTCCCCCCTTTTCCTGGGTACAAACTATACACAGAGCATAAATGATAACATTGGTGAAGGAATCCTCATGTCATAAAGCAGTGCACAATAAACTGCAACAGAAAAAATAGAAGAAATTCAAAACATAAAGCAAAACCGACAAGATATCCCTCATTCTGAAGACTTCCAACAGCACTCAATGAAAAAGAATTTTCCATTATTTTGAGAGACCATTAGATGATTGCTGAGAAATGTATAAACACACAGTTGGAAATCTGGGATCCATAGTAAGTAAGCAAAGAACTCTCAGTGAAAAATCAAGGGAGGCATAAACACAGTGAGCAGAGGACTACTTTTCATGGTAAGACAAGGATTCGTTGCTAATGGGGTCTGGGATCTCAGCAGAAGTTTGTGTTAATGGACAAGTCTTTCAAGAAGGGAGTATTTACTGGAGCAGAATGCTCAAAGATGATCCTCAATGACAGCATTACAATGATGAGTGAGCTGGCTGCCATAACCGCAATCACCTCCCACCTTTGAAAGTTTACCCATTATTGTTTTGATACCCACAGCTTGTTACTAATGCTGACATTACTACTGATAGGCATTACAGCACAGGTGGTAGGGGCATGGTGCTGGAGCCAGAATATTGGATTAAAGCCATGCTAGCCTGATGAAATTGGACAAGGGATTCAACCTCTCTTTGCCTTAGTGTCTTCATCTATGATAAGGAGCAATAGCTTACTCAAAGAGTTGTTCATGTGATTCATCTAGTTTTTACATGTAAGTTGCTTAGAATTGTGGGTGGCACATGAGTAACTTGTCAGCCATTAGCACAATTTTTACACAGTTGTTACTTACCCAGACATTGCCTCAAGAGTTTTATAAAAGTGCACATAGTTGTGCTTGTGTACATACACCTATTATTTCTTGATGGCCTGTAATGTGCCATGCCCTCTTATGAATATAACCATTTTATTCACTATTCACGACTCTATAATAAAATGGATTATACAAAGAATAACAATGACTACCTAGTAAAATAATGTCAATATTTTTGGAATGCTTACTGTGTACCCATTGCTATGCTAAGTGCTCTGCTCTGTGTGAATTAGCTCATTAGTCTTCACAACTATACCATGTACTATGTATTATTATTATTATGTCCACTTGCTGCATGAGAAAAATGAACTAGGCAGAGTTTTAGTGACTTGCCCAAGGTAACACATCCGGTAAGTGGTATTCAAATAAAAATCTCTCTGGCTTCAGTCTAGACTCAGTTCTTCAAACCACAACCTCTCCCTGTCAGCCTTTCCCACATCTTGAGAGCCTAGAGCCTCTCTCAAAGCATTCACAAACTCCAGAGTGAAATGTTTGTTTCCCAAGATTTTTGTGACACTACACTTGCCTGGCTCTCCTCCTATCTCACCAGTCTCTCCTCAATCTCCATTGCTGGTTTCTCCTCATCTCCCTGCACAATAAATGTTGGAAAGGCCCATAGCTCAGTCCTTGGACCTCTTGCCTTTTGCATCTATCCTTACTCCCTTGGTTCTCGTGTCCAGTTGCATGGCTTTAAATAAAATCTATAAGTAGGAGACTCCTACATTTATCATCTAGCCTGTCAGTCTCCCCCTAAACACCTGGTTTGTATATCTAACCACCTACCTGAAGTCTTTGCTTGGGTGCCTGATACACATCTCAAATTTAACATGTTCAAACCAATTTCCTAATTGTTCCCCCATATCAGCTCTTCCCCCAATCTCTCTCATTTCAGAGTCTAGCAATTGTGTCATTTCCATTGCTCAGTCCAAAAACAAAATCATTGTCACTTCTCTCTTTCACCACTAAACTCTCATTTCTACATAGGAGCTATTTCTTGAATCCAAACACATCTCACTAATTTTACCACCATACTGAGAATCCCAGCTACCATCATCTCTCATCTGACAATTGCAATTAGTTTTATAAATGGTTTCTTTGCTTCTATTCTGACCACCTAAACAACATTATTTTTGCAGCAGTGTTTTCTATGCACCAGACACTCTGCTATGTACTTACCTTCATTAACTCACTTAATTTTAACAACATTCCTATGAAATAGGTTTTATCATTCTTCCATTTTACTGCTAAGGATATCAATGCTTTAAAAAATGAGTTAACCTTACCAAGAACAATCTTAGTCTTGCTCTTTCCATGATTCAGCAATCCAGTATTTAATTCTTAGGTCTTTATGCAAGAAAATAAGCAACAGAACATAGGGGGTTAAAGGCATTCATTAGTAAGTTAATTATAGTTAGAAAATGTCAGCAACACTATATTGGTTTCCAAACAGGTGAATAGTTAAATAAATTAGACTTTATTAATGCAATAAATTATTAACTTCTCATTAAATACATGTATTAAAAATATAAAGCATCACAAATACTTAGAGTGTGTATGTGAGATATTGGGTTGTCAGAAAAGTCATGATGCATTTTTGCAACGAAAAATATAGAAAAAATTCGTCATGACTTTTCCGACAACCCAATAGTAACAGTTTGCAGCCACAATTTGCCCACTGTAGGAATTCAGATTAACTAAGGAGGTCATAGGGCAGATTCAAAGTCTATTGAAATGAATCAGTTAAATTGTGTAGACTCAAGAGGTCTTTTTCTTGAGTTTGCGTGGGGACTGAGGCATGTTTGCATGGGGATTCGGGGAAGGGACCATTTTCAAAGAGGATGACATAGTAACTTACATTGGCCCCTTGGCCTGGCTCCGTGAACTCGGGTCTGAGCTCTGCAGAGAGCCTGCAGGAAGAAACTCAAATAATTGTTCCTTGAAGAGTACCCATGTACCAGGTGCCAACAGTTCCACTGAGCTATCTAACCTACTTCCCTCCCCCTTTACCTTTACAGCTCCTCTACACATATTTGATTCAAACTTACCTGTCATTTTCCCTTACAAGTTTTGCCTGTCAGCCCATCTGGGATAGGAATCCTTCCTTTGCTTTTTTTTCATGTATCTTCTTCTCTTATCATGGCACTTATCACACATTTCCGTAATTATTTAATTTCTATCTCTTACTCTACCCTGTAAACCCCTAGAGGGCAAGGACAAGTCTCCTTTTGTTCTGTAAGCAAGGATGATATCTGTATTGTTCAATTTTGAATCTGTAGCTCCTAGCACAGTGTCTGGATCAAAGTAGGTCATCAATAAAACATCCTGAGTGTAACCAGATTCTTTACTGATTCGAAAGCCAATTATTTCACAATCCAAAACAGCACTGGGAAACAATGAAAATATTTACTAAAGCCCTAAAGGAAGTGACACAGGGAATTATATTGTATATCACCCAGAACTGTGTTCTCAAAATCTTTTTCATACACTTCTCTCCACTAAGTATCACTAATTACTGCTTAGCATTCACTTTTCTTTTCAGTTTTGCACAAGGAAAACATATAATTCTAAATAAAGCAAAACCAAATAAACAATGGAGTTTTCCAGCCCTTTTTTTTTGCTTCTGTCTTCTCTGTCCTCTTTCCTATCTGATGTCTTCTTTTGCTCTTAAGAGAATAACTCCAGGTGTTTTCTAATGAAAACCATTTTAGCATTTATTGCTGGCTACAGTTTAGCAGCTGAAACATACTACCCAAGTTACTTACAGCAAATGCTTAGAAAAAAAGTTTTAAATAATTTTTATTGTTCAATTACAGTTGAAACACAATATTGTATTAGGTTCAGGTACACAACATAGTGATTAGACATTTACATATTTACAAATGGATCACCCTGATAAAAAATGAAGTGCCCATTTAACACCATACATACGAGTAGTAATTACAGTATTACTGACTATATTCCTTATGCTATACCCTACATCCCCAGACTATTTTGTAACTAACAATTTGTACTTCTTAATTCCAGCCCCCTTTTCACCCTACCCCCAAACCCCCCTCCCATTAGGCAACCCTTAAAATGTTCTTTTTATCTATGAGTCTGTTTCCGTTTTGTTTCTTCATTTATTTTGTTCTCTAGATCCCAAATATAAGTGAGATCATATGACACTTGTCTTTCTCTGTCTGACTTACGCCACTCAGCACAATACCTTTTAGGTCCATCCATGTGGTTGCAGGTAGCAAGGTTTCATTTTTTTATTTTTATGGCTGAGTAATATTCTACTGTATATATGAACCACCCACCTCTTCTTTATCCATTCATCTATTGATGGACACCCAGGCTGCCTCCACATCTTGGCCATTGTAAACAATGCTGCAATCAGCATATGGATGTACATGTCCCTTCATTTCTCCAGATAAATACCCAGAAATGGGATAAGTGGATCTCTCTTTATCTATTGTTATAGCCTTTTGATTAATTCTTTTTGTCTAGTAGAAGTATTACTACCCCAGCTTTTCTTTTTCAATTCCATATTCATGAAATAACTTTTTCCATCCCTTTACTTTTAGTCTGTGTATGTCTTTGGATCTGAAGTGAGTCTCTTATAGGCAGCATTGTTTTCTTATCCATTCAGACACTTTATGTCTTTTGATTGGAACAATTAACCATTTACATTTATGTAATTGTTATGTAGTTATTGCCATTTTATTATTCATATTTTTGTTTTGTTTTTTCATCTTAAAGATATCACACTAAGATTCCTTGTAATATTGATTTGGTGGTGATGAACTCCTTTCGCTTTTTCTTGTCTGGGAAACTATTTGTTCTTCAATTCTGAATGATAGCTTTGCTGGGTAGAGTAATCTTGGTTGTAGGTCCTTACTTTTTGATCACTTTGAATATTTCATGCCATTCTCTTCTGGCCTGCAAACTTTCTGTGAAGAAATCAGCTGACAGTCTTATGGAAGATTTTTTGTAGGTCATTACTTTTCTCTTGCTGCTTTTAAGAGTCTCTCTCTCTGTCTTTAACCTGTGGCATTGTGTTTTTGTGTATGATGTGTTTTTGTGTGAGCATTTTTGGGTTCATCTTATTTGAGACTCTCTCTGCTTCCTGGGCTTGTATTTTAATTTCCTTCACCAGGTTAGGGAAGTTTCCCATCATTATTTCTTCAAACAGGTTTTCAATTCCTTGGTCTCTCTCTTCTCCTTGTGGTACCCCAATGATGTGAATGTTAGTACACTTGATGTTGTTCCAGAGGCACCTTAAACTATCTTCATTTTTTAAAATTCTATTTTCTTTTTGCTGTTCTGATTGGGTGTTTTATGCTACTTTATCTTATAAATTGCTGATTCAAAACTCTGCTGAATTTAATTTACTGTTGGTTCCCTCTATTGTATTCTTTATTTCAGTTCCTATATTCTTCATTTCTGATGAGTCATTTTTTATGTTTTCTATCTCCAGTTTTGTGTTTTCCATCTGTTTGTTGATGTTCTCCCTGAGATCACTGAGGATCCTGATAACCAGTGTTTTAAACTCTGCATCTGGTAGATTACTTTTCTTTATTTTGCTTAGTTCTTTTTCTGGAGCTTTATTCTGTTCTTTTATTTGAAACATGTTTCTTTGTCTCCCTCTTTTGGCTGCCTCCCTGTATTTGTTTCTATATGTTAGGTAGAGCTGCTATGTCTCCTGGTCTTAGTTGAGTGGCCTTATATAGGAGGTGTCCTATGGGGTCCAGTGGTGCAGTCTCCTTTATCACCTGAGACTGGTGCTCCAGGTGTGTCCCTTGTGTAGGTTGTGTGTGCCCTTCTGTTGTAATTGAGTCTTGGTTGCTGTTTGCATGTCAGTGGAAGGGATTGACCCTTGGCTTGATTGGTTGTGAGCACTGACTGTAACTACAGCAGAGGAGCTGTTTTGCAGGGGCTGACCCTATAGAGCAGGGTTTGCTTTAGCAGAGCTCTGGTGCCTGCCCAGCCTGTCCTTTGGGTGTGTCATCTGAGGAGGCAGCCAAGTGTTGCTCCAGCTAGGTTGAAGCCAGCCACTGGATGTGCCAACCTGTGGTCCTCATGGGAGGTTTCCCTCCACAGGCCAAATTCACAGCAGCCTATTCTCTGCCCAGGGCTATGTGGAAAGAGCCACAAAGCAATCTTCCAATGGCCACCACCTGCACTGGGCTTTGAGGTGCCTGGGAGAGGCTAGGCTACAAACCAAGCCTGGCTGCTACTAGTGCCAGGCTTGGGGCTTCTTACCAAGAGGTACAGGACATGCTGATGCTAGATGTTGCTGGTTTGGGTTTTGTGAACCTTTGATAGATTTTAGGAAAGTCTGCTGCATGAGCCAAGACAGGCTGTTTGGATGGAAAATTTACTGGAACCAGCTTAGGTAGGCCAGCAATTTGGAAGTGGTGAGGTCTCAGGGAATCAGCAGGGTGGGGCAAATGGCATTAGGAAGGTTGATGAAAACTCAGATATGGTGGCCACAGTGTCTGCATGCTGAGTCAGGGGAGGGCTCTACAAAAAGACAGTGAATTCTGCCAACACTTCTATTTGGGAGAAAGCTGCCCCTCCAGCCCCCGCCTTAAAGCCAGACAACTCAGCTCCTCTCCATATATCCCTGGTGCCTTTTGAGTTGCTGCCCCAGAGCTGGAGCTCATAACAAGTGAGTCTGTCTGTGATTAAGTCCATGTGTGAGCTCTTTAAGAGGAACTCTTGGGACTCCACACACCCTTGTCTCACTCAGCCACCATCTGTACTCTTTTTCACAGCCAGAAGTTTTTTTGTTTTGTTTTGTTTTTTAATTGTTTACTGGGGAACAGCCATGGTCATTGGTTACACATTGCTTTCATGCTACAATGGCATAGTTAACTTTTTTAAAGAGGGCACAGCTCACAGTGGCCCATGTGGGGATAGAACCGGCAACCTTGGTGTTATCAGCCCCATGCTCTATCCAACTGAGCTAACCGGTCACCCCACAGCCAGAAGTTTTGAGTACTTCTCTTCCTGCCACTGGAATCCTAGGCAGGGGAACCTGGTGTGGGGTTGGGATCCTTCTCTCCTCCAGGGGGACCTCCACAGCAGAGATATCCCTCTCAATTTTGAACAATGAGTGTGGGACCAACCCATTTCGTGTTTCCATCCATCTTACCAGTCTTGCTGTGGCTTCTTCTGTATATCCTTAGTTATAGCACTTCTGTTCAGCTAGACTTCAGGTGATTCTCAATGATGGCTGTGCTGTAGTTTAGTTGTAATTTTGAGGTGGTCCTGGGAGGAGGCAAGCACAATGCTTACTTACTGTACCATCTTGACCAGAAATCTCCAATGCTTAGACAATTTTAATGTTAGAGTAACAAAGGATCCTTTCTTTTTACAAGATTGAAGTGAGTGGGTGGTGTTAATCAAGATAGGGTTGGAAATGTTGCTGTAACAAATATGACCTGCTCTTGGACAAATCAATTGCAAGCTAAGAACTTTTCTGGTGAGCACTGACTTAGGGACTCAGGCTGCTTCTATCCTGGGGCTTATTGTTACCCTGGCATCAAATAGCCAGTGGGAGGTTAGGAGCAGTTTTGGGGAAAGCATACCAGGCCCTTTAACTTTGGCCTGTATGTGACACTCAAGACTTCCACTCACATTCGAATGGCCAAAACTAGTCACATGGACAATCTAACTGAAAGGAGGCTAAGAAATATAAAAGTGAATATGGTTACCACTGAGCATTAACAGTCTCTTCTGCATGGGGACAGGAAAGTTCGGGTATATGATTCACAAACATTTGCCATTGTCATGGTAACAATGTAAAGAAGAGTGGCATTTATTGCTGCCATCAACATTATTTTACCATTGTTTTCTTATTAAGATGGAAAACACATTAACAATACAGGGAAGATTTCTGAGTACTATTGGGTCTCTTTCATAACCAAACCTGAATATGAATCAGGAGGACCCATTCTCTCTATCTCTGACACAGAGAAAATGGCAGTTTGAGAAAACAAACGGTAAAATAGAATTGACAGCCATCTTAAGGATAGATGTCAGCATATTAGTTATCTACTGTTGTGTAATAAGTTAACTCAAAACTTAATAGGTTGAGAAAACAAATACTTCAAAATGTCTGTGACTCAAGTCTCTCATAAGGTTGCAGTCAAACTATCAGCTAAGGCTAGGATCACATCTGAAGTTTCACCCGGGGAAGGCAATAATTCATTTCCAAGCTCACTCACATGGTCGTTGGCAGAACTTGGTTGTTTGGAACCATGAGTTTCTCCAGACGTAGCAGCTGTTTTTCCTCAGAGCGACTGATGCAAGTGCGAGTGAGAGAAGGCACCTAAGTCAAAAGATACAGTCTTTTAACAGCTGAATCTCAGTAGTGTCATACCATAACTTCTGTCATAGTGTATCTGTGAGAAGTAAATCATTAAGTCTAGCCCACGCTCAAAGGGAAGGTATTACACATGAAAGTGAACGCTGATTTGGGTGAGGGTATTTGTGCGTTTGCAGCAGTTCAAACTTCCTTCTTCCCTGCACTTCAAAGCCTGGCCTCCCTTTTCCCCACTCACGTCTTTTATTTTCTGCTAGCCACATTGGGGGACCCATTTTGAGGACCTAGTTTAGGGGCTGTGTCTCACAGTAATTTTCACAAACAAAACCTTTACAAAAATTTTTTTTCAAACTTATATTTGAAACCAAAGTTTTAATACTGTTCCTTTTGGGGCTAGAATAAGATAATTTAGTTAAATACTACAGCCTTGAAATTAAAATAAGCATTATTTAAGTGGCAATAAGAGCATATATTGCAAAGTTTATCCAAAACAAAACTCATGTTTTGAGACTTTTTCAATATGTAATTTATAGCTCCTATCCTAACTGATAATTGTGCTCTTTGCCTTCTAGATAGAGACCTTGAAAAGAAAATCTTTCCAATATTGATGCCTTGGGAATATGAAGATAAGAAAGCTTTTTTTTTTTTTACTTGACATTTAGCCGTGAAAAAGCATTCCCCTTTGAAAGGCATTTCAAATTTCCTGTTCAAACAGGTTTCCTTCAGGGCACCATTGGAGTGAAAGCCCACCATGCTGTAAAAATCCCTTAAGGATTTTCCTGACACTTTGTTTGATTCTTGGATCAGAAAACAGAACAAAAGGTAACTCTGGCCAAAAAGAAGTATGTACTCCTTTGCCAAAGAACCTTACTTTTAAGAGTCACCAGATTAGCTTACATAAAAAAAAATCTTAAAGTCACAAAAGCACCATTCTCAGAAGAGGTAACTAAAATTCCATGGGCAAAGACAGAAAAAAATGCCTGAAATCACTTAATGACTAGATAAGCAAAATATTTTGGTTTCCTAATAAGAGTATGCTGAACACACACACACACACACACACAAACAAACAAAAAAAACCACTTTTATCTTACAATGTTATCGTTATTCCATCCCAGTGCTCTACTCTGCCACTGGAATAATCGTGCTAAAACAGTTCTGACTGAATCACTACCTACCTTTAAAAGTGTCAAAGGTTTCCTACTGTCAACAAGATGAAGAGAAAACTCCTTAGCATGAATAAGCTCCTTCCTGTGCTGTCCTCAACTTTTATCCCTTTCTCAAGTGTTTCACCAACCTCATCTCCCTGCAGCACAAGTTATAACCCAGGCCTTCTGACTTTTGTCAATTCCTTGTTTTAGGTCAAGTCACAGTAATAGTGACTCTGTTTTCAGTACCTCTGTGGTAGGGCTAGATCTTCTGCCTCACTGCATAACTGAAACGATCTGTGTCTTTTCATTTAGACTCCATCTACATATGAAAAATGTTTTTTCCCAGGATCCTGTCTAAATATTTAAATCATGAGCACACGCATAAAGCCAGACAGATGAATGGAGCAGAATAAATCATCCAGACATATATCTAACTATACATATAGGAATTTAGATTATGATGAAAGTGGCATTTCAAATCACTGAGGGAAAATAATTTCTTAATAAATGGTGCTGGTAAAAGTGACTAAATCATTTGGGAAAAGAAAACAGAGCTATACTCACTACCTTTGTACTGCCACTAAAATGAAAATAATACAATGCTAGAAAACAATGTGTGGTTTAAAAAAATAATCTTGCTCAGCCTTCCCAACACAACACAGGACACCAAGAAGTCATAAAGGAAAGCATAGATAGGTACATGTAAGTACATAACTCAGCATGATAAAACTCATCATAAGTGTATATCTATCTATCTATCTATCTATCTATCTATCTATCTATCTATATATATATAGATATAGTCATCTAATATAATCCCACTTACCTGTCATCCATAAAAATAATCAGTATTATTTCTGTATCTTCATTTATATCATTGATAACATCACTAACCACGACCAGGCCAAGGCCAATGTGCTACATCATGCCACTAGAAAACTTGCCCCATGGTGTCATTCTTTCCTTAATCAGAACCATCTGAGCACAGTTATTCACCAGTAATTCATCTACCCAACTGTGCAAACACCTAGTTTGCATATCTCCATCTTAGCTGTGAGATGATGAAACATCTGTTTAAATTACATGATGAAGTGCAGAAAAAGTTTTCTGTATTTCTTTCAAATGACAGTCTTGTGGCTTGACCAGAGATGGAAAATATATCAGTTTTTCACAGTTTGTTCTTAATTCACACATTTCTTGTGTTCTCAAAAAAACTAGAAACAAACAAGCAGGAAGTCCTGTCAGCTCTACTTTCAAGTCCATTACTAAAACCCCTTCTTCTCACTGCCCAAATCACTACTGCCCTGATCCGAGCCACCTTCATCCCTCATTTGGAATACTTCAAAGGGCTCCTAACTTATCTTTTTTTAAAATTAGTTTCAGGTGTACAAAACAATGCAATAGTTAGATATTTCACCCTTCACAAAGTGATAACCCCTTCTCCCCCAATGTATTGCCCCTTTGACATTGTATGAAATTATCTTGATACTTTCAGTTTCACTCCTAATACAGAAACCAAAATTATCCTTTCAAAAGTTATGAGAATCCATTTCATTGTTCAAAGCCCTCTAATGTCATCAATCTATCTTGTTTAATAGTTGACTCGTTTTTCATTAGTCTCCCTATTATAATGTCATATTCATGATGGTAGAGACTATGTATGATTTTATTCAGCACCAAATTCCCAGTGCTTATTATTGTGCCTAGGACATAGCAGATGCTCAAGAGATATTTGTTAAATGAATGATTGAATAAAATTGGCTAATAACTGTAGTAATGTTCACACAGCAGAAGTAATGCAGTGTATAAACAAATGCATTTATTAAACAATATTATTAATTTCATTTCATTCTCTCCCTTACACTTTGAAAATGAATTTTAGCTTTGTTCTGCCACTCTGTGCTACATCTTTTAGTAACTAAAAACATTTCCCAAAGCAAAAGGAACTTACCCTATTGTGTTTTTAAGGCCATCATGTTCCCTCGTTTTTGCACCTCTGTTATGTTTGCCTGGAAAGTCCTGAGTAGCAGGATGAGGAAATGACTAGAGTTACCTTGGGAGACCCATTTAGCTCATTACATAAATGAAGTATAGACTAATATTCAGAACATATCATATCACCTATTTTAGAGTCACAAATGGCCATATGATGTAATTAAATAATAGTGCTCAGATGGTATAAATAACCAGAAGAAAAATCAATTTTAAAAGTAGAAATAAAAGATCCTTAAAAGTCATATTATTAATTCATTTGATACAAATAGCTCCTATTGAAACCACTAAATATTTTATGATTTTGGTTACAAATCATACTTGCAATAATATGTATGATACAAATCATCTAACATATATTTGGGTAAATATATATTACATTTAATAATGTGGCAATTGGGGTCTAACATTTATAGCATCCTTTTGAAGGGGGATGCATTTTAACATTAATTGTAGTAGGAATAGATGCAGCAGTGTGGCAAAGTTTAATTGCAAATATATTAATATTTCAATAAAGAATTATGTCAATTTGTGTTAAATAAGACTAAAATATCATTATAACATTTTTAAAAATACATAAAATTACCTTCAATATTTCCACCACTCTGGCTTATTAATTCATTTCTTATTCCTTTGTGAACATACTAATTATCACGCAAGTAAAATCATTGCAGCCACCTCTGGTCTTATGAGAGATTTCAGGGTATATTGAGAGTTAAGAAACTAAGAGTTGGAATGCTTGGTTTCAATTTTTAGACACACCACTGGCTTGACATGCAACATTTAGCAGATTGCTCTAACTCTTGGATTATGTCTCCTCATTTCTAAAATGGGGTTACTAATATCTGCCTTCTTTTCTTCATAAGGTTTCTATTTGTATTAGTAGTAGTACCAAAAATCCTGGTTCAGAGGCAAAGGTGTGTGACTCAAAATTCATCTGTAGGAAGAGTTTACAGTCAGATAACTACACATGTTTCCTGATAATGTGCCTATTGTTATTGTAGTACCTCTCAGTCAGTCTTATACTGTTTAAAGACTAAAAACTTAAAATACATGAAGTGTATCAGGAGCCATGCTCAGAAAACAGCTGTATATCTTCATAATATTTAATCATTTCACTATTTCTTGGTTTTCTATTCATTTATTCATCAAGTATTTAATAAGCAACTTTCAGTAAATCATAGCAGACTGAACTCTTGTGTTTATTTCTACTCCTTGAAAGTCACTAAAGTTATGGTACACAGGAATGGAAATGGTATAAACCCACAAGGACAAAGAGAATGGCAGAGAAGGCAACAAATAAAGATGTCACACATTTTTCCTCCTTATTTTTTGTTTTTGGAAAATTCTTTTTTTTAAATTGGGGAACAGTGTGCTTTTTCCAGGGTCCATCAGCTCCAAGTCAAGTAGCTGTTTCAATCTAGCTGTGGAGGGCGCAACTCAGTTGCCCGTGTGGGGATCAAACCAGCAACCTTGGTGTTATGAGCAGTGCACTCTAACCAACTGAGCTAACCAGTTGCCCCAGGATGTTACGCATTTTTCAAAGACAGATAGCAGAGTGGTAAGTAACTTAGCAGAGACAAGGGAGCTTACATGGAAATGTCTACAGAGAAGAGTCACAGCAAGAAGTGAATCAGTTTTCTCTGCAGATCCCTGAAAAGCTCAGATTTGGTGATACCAGCTACAGCAGAAGGTCATATAAGGAGCAGAGTTGAAAATTAGATGATTGTCTGGAATTCTGTATATAGAAGATTTAGGCTTTCACTCACACATCCCATTCCTCTCTTCAAATCCACACACCCTTTTCTTGGACGGTGTCACTATAGGTATTGATTTGGAGGATAACCTTGAAATAAACATCAAGGTTCCACACAGTCACCTTAGAATAGAACACACCATTGAAAAAGGCTTGCTCATGGCCACAGAGCTCTCAATTCATATTTAAGTAACTATTCTTACATATGAAAATAAATGAAATCCTCTCACACGAAATATACAGAAAAATTCAAAACAGGAAAACATTTCAAAGATAAAACAATCTTTTACTGCTATCCTCAAAGAAATACAGAAAGATATTGCATCACTCATTCATAAAAATAAAACAAGGTGCTGTAAAAAAGTAACCAGAGGACAAAAAAAACCCCTCAGGAATGTGTGTGTGTGTGTGTGTGTGTGCAAGCATGCACATGTGCACACACACAGGTCAATGTGTCAATGTGTGTATATCTAATTTGACTGTTTATTAGAAAGATAAGATAATAAAGAATAAACTCATTGCCAAACAAGTAGAATAAAAAGATAAGCATGGATAAAGGAGAGAAAAGGTAAGAAAATAGGTCAATTTAGGAGGTACATTATTGTATCAATAAGACAGGAAATAAAGGAAATGGAGGAGAGGGAATTATCAGATAATTATTGGGACTATTTCCTACAACTGAGGATTTCTGTTTCCAGTTTGAAAGGGCCGAGCACAGCGTATTAATTTCCTATTGCAATCATAACAAAGTATCACAGACTTGCTGGCTTAAAACTACACAAATTTATTCTCTATGGTTCTACTGGCCCAAAATATGAAATCTATTTTATTGGGCTAAATTTAAGATAAAAGGTTAGTTTCTCCTGGCGTCTAAGAGAGTAGCTTTTCTAGCTTATGGATGCTGCCTGAATACTTTAACTTGTGACTCCTTCCTCACATCACCACAATCTCTTCTTCCTATAGTCACATCTTCTATTTCTGTAGTCAAATCTCCCTCTATCTGTCTCATCTAAGGAGCCTTGGGATTACATTGGCCCCGCCTAGATAACCCAAGATAGTCTTCCTATCTCAATATGCTTAATTTAATCACATTTGCCGGGCCCTTTTACCATGCAAATTAACAGTTATTCATTCTGTGCAGATGGTCACTAAACAATCATCTGAAGAAAAGAAGTCTGGTTCATCACCGGGCTTTTATTTTACTAAATGAAGGATGCCCAACTGGGGTCTTCCTTCTATCATCGTTCTACAATCACACAGTTCTCACACTCTTCCTCCAGTAAATGTTAAGCAAGTAAAGAATACTTATTTTGGGCTGGCCTAGTGGAGCATTGGTTAAGAGCTGGCTTGGGACGCCAGAGGTCCTGGTTCGGATCCCACATATGAGGGCCAGTGACACTGCCCTCTACAGCTAAGATGCTGAACAACAGCTCGACCTGGAGCTGGGCTGCCGTGAGTCGCTGGTGATGGTGTAGGCTGCAGCCCCTGTGGCAGTGGGTTGCCATGGGCTACCGTGTGTAGCCAGCAGCCAGCATGAGCAGCCGTCCAGAAGCCAGCGACCAATCTGCCTGGCGTGGGAAGAGCGCAATGATGGTGCCAACTTGGGCCAGTGAAGCAACGTCCTCCACAACTAGACTGAAGAACAAAAGGACAGCAACTTGTCTGTTCCCCTTCCCCCAAATCCCGAGTGCTGTTCCCATCCCCCAATTCTCCAATAAAAATCTTTTTAAAAAAAAGAATATTTGTTTGAAGAAATGTCAAATTATGGACCTGCCCAATGTCTTGATCTGACTCCTTCATCAGAGGCCTGACTCTCAAGTATTGCCATAGCCTGGTTCCATGTTCCTTATCTAAATATGTCTCCCTTTGCTTCTCATCACTTCTCTGTACTGGCCAGCTTCTCACTGGTCGATTTTATGTATGACAATTGTCACACCTTAAGTGTCCTATAACTTCTATCCAATCTTATTCATTTTTAAGAGACCCTTCCAGTCCCACCTGCTACATGAAGCTTCCCTTTAGTCCTCCAGTTTGTACTTACATACATCCTCTAAACTTCCATATATCTGTTATTGTACTCTTTCCTTTAGCATTGGATCACCTATTGCCTGATGCTCTTTCCTGATCTTTTTTGTATGTGTGTATTTTCCCCCTATGCTAAATGTTAATCTACTTGGGGGGGAGGGGGGCAGTTACATGTTCTGGGGATTAGAATGTGGCCATCTTTTTTTTTTTTTTAAAGATTTTTTTTTATTGGGGAATTGGGGGGATGGGAACAGTGCTGGGGAATTGGGGAAAGGGGAACAGACAAGTTGCTGTCGTTTTGTTCTTCAGTCTAGTTGTGGAGGGCGTTGCTTCACTGGCCCAAGTTGGCACCATCATTGCGCTCTTCTCTGGCGAGGCAGATCAGTCGCCGGCTTCTGGACGGCCGCTCACTGCGGCTGCTGGCCGCTCACGCTGGCTGCTGGCTACACACAGTAGCCCATGGCAACCCACTGCCACAGGGACTGCAGCCCACGCCGTCGCCGGCGACTCACGGCAGCCCAGCTCCAGGTTGAACTGTTGTTCAGCATCTTAGCTGTTGGAGGGCAGTGTCACTGGCCCTCATATGTGGGATCCGAACCGGGGCCCTCTGGCATCCCAAGCGAGTTCTTAACCATCGCGCCACTCGGCCAGCCCAGAATGTGGACATCTTTGATGGGGGCATTATTCAACCAACCACACAACCCTAGTGAATAATTTTTTAAAACTTCCAGAGATGGAATAGATGGTCGGGCAACGTCATAAGGACCAGGAATCTAAAGATGATCAGAGCTTGCAACTGTTATACTGAAATCTAGAACAGCAGAGAAACAGGACTGAAACAGAATTTAATGTCCAGTCAAAAATCTCGACCTTCACTGAGAACATGGTTTCACCCACACAAAAGAGTAAACCAAGAAAGAGGAAGACGTGCGATCCAAGAAAGAGGGGATCCAATACGAGCGTGTGGTGTGTGAAGCCCCAGGTGATGGGAAAGCCTCAGAATGGCAGCTGTGTAGCAGAGCTAGAGCGCATCGAGTACCAACTAAAGGGACAGACAGCTTTATGATGTGAGGGACGAGTCCTAAGAAATAAAAAGAACTGACAGGGTGACTGAAAGTCTATTCCAGAATTTGAGAAAAATGTTACAGAACTGTTTTGAAGATTTGCAAAACTAGTTACAGGGATATGGAAAACTAAGCGAGTGGGAAAAATCAGGCATATTCCATGCCAGGCAACAAAAAATGCTCCAAGAAAAGGAATCTAAAAAATATACACTGCATAGTTCAGCAATGAATAATATTAACATAGTGATAATGTAAACATTAATTATTATTTTAACCAAAAATTGTGATATGAGTATATCAGGACAATAAGAGTAAGAAAGTGGAGGTTGTTCCATATACAGAAATACATAGATTATGTCAAGAATTTACCATTCAAGGGCTAGCCAAGTGGGGCATTGGTTAGGAGTTGGCTTGGGATGCCAGCTCTGAGCAGCAGGGCCCCGGTTCAGGTCCCACATGAGGGCCAGTGACGCTGCGCCCTCTACAGCTAAGATGATGAACAACAGCTCGACCTGCAGCTGGGCTGCCATGAGTCACCGGTGATGGTGTAGGCTACAGTGGGGCTGGCCGGCAGTGGGTGTGAGCTTTCGTGAGCTGCTGTGAGCCACCATGAATGGCCGTCCAATGGCTGGTGAGCAACTGCCTCACCTGGAAAGAGCGCAATGATAATACCAACATGGGCCAGTGAAGCGACGTCCTCCACAACTGGACTGAAGAACAAAAGGACAGAAAAGTGTCTGTTCCCCTTTCTCGATTCTCCAATGCTGCTCCCCTCCCCCAATTCCAATAAAATCTTACAAAAAAATTCATCATTTAAGAAGCAGCAATACAGCTTATTCTTTAGAAAACCTTAGGTAAATACCAGAAGACTGAAAAGATTTTAAAGCAGTTGTTTTTGATGTGTGGGGCTGGGATTGGAGAGGGGTATCAAGAGACTGCTCTATTTTTCTTATAAATCTTTTAGTACTATTTTATGATTTTTAACAATGTGCATGGATTCCTTTATGAAATGAAAGTAAAACACCTTCACAAGCAAACATTAATGGAGTACGTACTGTGAGTCAGGAACCAAGCTGGAGATAATGTCACCATGCCAGTGTCCTGTTCACATGGTGCTTTTCATTCCACTGTGTGGCCCGGTCCCCAATCCTTTCAAAGTCTTTGGCTCCAAAAGTCACACGGTTTCATAAGACAGCATGTGGACAACTATTTTATGATCTAATATTCAGTAGGTATTTTTCACTGCAGAAAACAGTTTACAGTTTACATTACAATATTCCACAAGATTGTACAAAAATTATTTCAATTCAAAACAACTTGTACTGAGAGCAAAGCTTTGCTTCTATTCTCTCTACTAAAACACATTTACCACAGCTTCTGAGAATCAATACATTTAACTGATTTAACACGTATAAGATTTTATTGTACATTAAAACAGTTTGGATTGCTGCACTAATCTTAGAAGCAATTTTGCATCCTCTAGTTACACTGCTCTGAGGTTCTTCTTCTAACATGTAGCTTCATGTTATTAATAATACTAATAACTACTGATTATTGAGCATTTAATCCATGCCAGGCAGCATGCTAAGAGATATACATACATTATCTCAATTAATCCTCACACAGCTCAGCGAGGTAAGAACTATTATATTCCCATTCTAAAGACAAAGCAGAAGTTTAGAAGAATTAAAAAATTTGCAGAGCCACAAAGCTAATGAAAGGCAGAGTTAGGATTTGTACCCAGGTTTTATGACAGGAGGAGATCCTCTGAGTTACACTTGCTCCTCTGCCTTTTCAAACATTTCTGTGCCTCCCCACTGCCTACAATGTCAAATTCAAACTCCACATCCACTGTTGGTTTGCAAACTCAGGAGCTTCCCATGTGAAATCTGAAACTGGCCCTCATACATAAAGCAAGGAGAGACCAAAGAAAGAGGCAGGCCACTCCAGATTGGTAGATGACAGATTTCATAAGCAAGGGAATTTACTTGAGGTTTGTCTTGGGTGGCCTCGGATGGGTAGATCTCCGCACCCACCCCCCAGAATCCTAAAAATTTATATAGAGGCCTTAATGGAGTTTAGTCATGCATACCATCCAGAGGGTCTTAACACATAGCTCTAGTGCATGAATACTTACTGAGCTATTCCATTTCACCATGACGTGTTCACTTTTTTAAACATACAGTCATACACCACATAACGTTTCAGTCAATGATGGCCGCCATATATGACCGTGGTCACATACAATTATAATGGAACTGAAAATTTCATATCACCTAGTGACATTGTAGTCGTAAGGTCATACATAGCACAACACATTACGCAGGTGTTTATGGTGATACTGGTATACACACGCCTACTGCACTGCCAGTCATCTAACAATACAGCACGTACAATTATGTACAGGACATAATATTTGAAAATGATAAACAGCTTTGTTACTGGTTTATGTATTTACTATACTATACTTTTTATTGTGATTTTAGAGAGTACACTTAATAAAAACGTGTTTGCTGTAAAACAGTGTGCTGTGTTTTGCCAACAGAAGACTCATACATCTTGCAGTTACCCCATCTCTTGATTGCATCATTTCTCTTGCATGTGATTTGATCTTATGTTTTGTACAGTAACATGCTTTAGAGGCTTGCAGCCTAGGAGCACTAGGTTACCCCATATAGCCTAGGTGTGTAGTAGGCTGTACCACCTAGGTTTATGTAAGTGTACTTGGTGATGTTCTCACAATTGACAAAACCGCACTTCTCAAAACATATCCCTCTTGTTAAGTGGTGCATACCTGTATACATAAGCACTCAGCTACTGTCTTATATGGCATTTATCTGGGAATATGTATTAAATATTAACTAAAATGCAGACTCTCAAAGGTGTTCATATTGTATGTGCCCCCTACAGAATTCAGACGAAATTGAAACACGTAATATGTATTCAATGAGCATTCATTCACTTGAACTGGTCAAAGGGTAAAATGATGACTTAATAAAGCAGTTAAATTCCATTACTATGGTCATGAGGACCAAAATCAGTGGACAGAGTATTCTATGTGTTTTGGTCATCTTAAATATATATATGCCAGGAGTGCCCCAAAAATGTATACACATTATAAGAGATGTTATCTATGCTCAAGCAGTAGTTCACCGTAATTGGAAGTGTCTAGATGCAGATGGTAACCACTTTGAGCACCTCTTGTAACTGCAGAAGTCAAACGTGATTGTATTTATCTTTTGTTATCGGTGTATATTGAGTATTACAATTTTAATATAGTTTTCCTTTCTTAAAATGTGTATACATTTTTTGGTACCCCTGGTGAGTGTGTGTGTGTGTGTTTGTGTGTGTGTGTGTGTGTGTGTGTGTGTGTGTATGGAGAGAGAGTGAGAGAGAAAGGACAGAATTATCCGATGAAGTAGTTTTCATAACATAACAATGCCTCCCAAGTTATAGACAACAGATTTGCCAAGAGCTTTTTTCTCCAGCCAGGTTCAAATATCTAAAATTCACTAGCATTCTAAAAATAAAAAACACATACGTGAGAATGAAGAGGCCTCAGAATTTACCCAGCCCGTGTCCCTACCTGAGCTGAAATTCGATTTCCAACACCCTGACATCCTGCCTCTGCTTGAATAACAAGGTCATTTCTACTTGCCTTGTCCATTATCACATGGTTCTAATTGCTGGTTTTAATTATTAGAAAATGGTCACTCTACTGTGTTGTCAGTGACCCTGAGGCCTTTTCTTTCACATGGAATATTTCTTGAAAATCAAGTGCTCTTCCACCCTCACCCCACTTACTGCAAAGCTTTGGCAGCACAGGCTGCATGATAATTTGGCAGGAGACACTGAACATCACTGGCATTTATTTTGCTCCTTAGTTGACATATTTATTTTAGGAAATACTTCAGACAATATGATAAAGTTTCCAGACAGAAGGCCCATTGGCTTTCCTTATTGGAAAACAAAGCATATGTGAGGTCAAAAAAGTAGTGGAGATTTCTGCAACTGTACGAATGAGAAATGACAAAGACTGAAATAAACGATGAAAAATAAAGAACACTGGGGGATGGATTCAACAACTGATTAGAGCATTTGCTTTTCTTTTATCTGTATATTTCTAGGCTACAGATAAAAATATAGTAATTTTATGTAATTGTGAAAAGGTCATCTGGATAATTTTATTTCATGCCTAAGAAAGTGGGAAGAGTACTTAACCTTCACTTGTTGTTAATCATATTGCTTCATAATATTGCTGGAGGGAAACTCCTATCAGCCAGGGGAAATACTACAAAAAACAACAACAAAAAAACCCCAGTGTCCCTAAAATGTCTTGGTATCTTTTGTCCTTCATTTATTTATGCCCAACATATACCTTTATATTAATGAAAAGGTCATGTTGCAATAATTAGCAGTAACATTTATTTAGAGCACATATTAATATTCTATAAGATTTATACAGCTTTTGATAAGTGCAACAGTGAACATTTTAATTGTCCTATAAATACCATACAGAGCAATAGATTGCCTAAATGATCAGTTTTGTCTTTCAGCTGGAATTTGCACAATGCAACAAAATCTAAAAACTGAAAGTAGCATCATAATTGTTACAGAGTTATTTAGTCACCTTAATTATACTCACCATGTAACTGGCAAACTATATAATTACTATTATTTGGGAGATGTTTAGCCAAATGGTCTGTTTAAAAGGTTGCTTCCCTTTACTATCATATTTTATCTCAAAGCATAACTGTCTGTGGCTTCTTTGTGAATATGAAGGATTCAAAGCAACTGACTTAAGAATGAAAAGACGGGAAACCAGAGGGTCTTTTAGAACTTACAGGAGAATCTCTTCATGCTGTCTGTGTTGCAGGAGAGCTGTATGAGTATCTGCTCAGACCAAACACAATTCTTTTTCAGGGAGACAATGTGTGACACATAGCTTATCATAAATCATCTAAAAACAAATTGTGTCATGACAGCTCTCCACTACATCACTGTGCCACTGTTTCAGAAAAAGACAGTGCAATGCCATTCTCCAACAAAAGGAACCAGGGATCCTTGAGGACAGAGCTGATTCTAGGACTGGACTAGGAAATACACAAGATGAGGCTGGATTATCTTGTAGTTCCAGAAAGTAAGGGAGTACTTTAAAATAAAAACCACCTACAGTGAAGGGGGTATGTCAAAGGAACTCGAAGTCAACCAAAAGAGCTCCCAATGGCCAAATCTGGAACAATCTGAGCAAGGAAATTAAGAGTAGTATCCGATAATAACCCAAAGTATAAAATTAATATCCATGAGTCCATACTGATAAAAATAAATGATTGAATAAGTAAACAGAGGAGAACAGACCTACTTCCTTTGTAGAAGAATTCCAAAATATTTATGCAGATACTACACCTTCAAGGAGGGCGAGCATAATTCATCACTCCTTAAGTTTGGGCTGCCCATAAGTGACTTTGTTCCAAAGAGTATAGTATGGAAAGGGGGGAAAATGAATGACTTTACAGTGGAGAGCCTGCCAAGCACTACCTCAGCAAGGTGGTAAAGGTCACCGTGAACATTGATAAGTCATGTTGATAAGATGTAATAAAAATGGCACTTAAACTCTATGGTCTTCCTTTCCAAAACTCATAACCCTAGTCTAATCCTAGGCGATACACTGGATAAATCCCAGTTGAGGGACCTTCTACAAAATGCCTGACTAGAATTTTTCAAAACTTTTAAGGTTATCAAAAACAAGGAATGTATGAGAAGCTGTCACAGGCAGAGGAGCCTAAGGAGACATGATGACTAAATGTAATGTGGTATCCTGGATGGAATTCTTTATAGATGAAAAAAAAGATAACACTTGTACAGCAGTTTCTCCAAGTATAGGATTAGACCTTTAGTGATCTGGCACAAATTTTCAGAGGTAATCTCTCTTCTGCCTATGAAAATGGAAACCAATCTCAAACTCTTTAGAGATGTAAGCTATATTCTTCCTCATGAGATTGACAATAAGTACATGTTTTGGTCAAAATCTTAAGTTTTCGCTTCTTATGAGGATTTTGATTCATAAAAACAATTACCATTCAAAGAAAATGTATCAAGCACTGTGCTGAGTGTCAAGCATTCAAAGCAGAGTAAGAATCCCTTTTGTTAGGTCTTGTAGTCTGGGTGACATGGGATAGATAACTATATGGGATAGATATAGATAAATATATATAAAATAGTTCCTTTAAGAGTTCCGATCAAGATGGTGCAGTAGATAAACACTATGCTTTCCTCCTCTCACAACCACATCAAAATTATATACAACTCAACTACAGAAAAACTATCATTGAGAATTGCCTGAAGTCCAGCTGAACAGAAGCCCTACAGCTAAGAACGTACAGAAGAAGCCACCCTGAGACCAGTAGGAGAGGCAGAGACACAGAACAGGCTGGTCTCACACCCATGTGTGGTAGCTAAATATCAGGGGGAATATCTTCTCTGAAGAGCGAGGGGTCCCAGCCCAACACCAGCTCCTCAGCCCAGGGTTTCAGAGCCAGGGAGAGAAGTCCACATAACTCCTGGTTGAGAAAACCAGCAGAGATTGTGGCTGAGTGAGATAAGGGTGGCTGCACTCCCAGGCAATCCTGTTAAAGGGCCCACACATAGACATACTGCTGACAGACTCACTCACTCTGAGCTCCAGCGCTGGGGCAGGAGCTCAAAAGGCATCAGGGACATACAGGGAGGGAACTGAGTTGTTTGGCTTCAGAGCAAGAGCTGGAGGGGCAGCTTTTTCCCAGATAGAAGTGCTGGCAGAAGCCATTGTCCCTTTGTTGAGTTCTCCTAACTCCCAGTGTGCAGACACTGACAGGAGTCATATCTGAGTCTCCATCAACCTAACACCATTGGCTCCGCCCACCTCAACTTTCATACAAAGGGCCCGTCTTGGGTCGTGCTGCAGAATTTTTTAAAATCTCTCAAAGGTTCACAAACCCCAAACAACCATCATTTGACTTTGGTGTGTCCCATACCTCGTGTTAAGCAGCCCCAAACCCGGCACTAGTGACAGCCAGCCTCTGTTTGCAGCTTAGCCCCTCCCAGGCACCTCCAAGCCCAGCACAAGTGGCAGCCATTTGCAGATCACTTTGTAGCTCATACCAACTGGCCCTGCGCAGGGCACAGGCAGTGGTTGACATTGGCCTGCACCAATGCTCCTCACAAGAGGCATCAGAAACAACACACCTGGTGGCCAGCTTCAGACCACACAAGAGCACCACCCAATCACCTCCACAAACAAAACACCCAAAGGGCAGGCAGTAATTCATTAAAGCACAATGGAATACTTACTCAGTCATAAAAAAGGAATGAAATCTTGCCATCTGCAACAACATGGATGGACCTAGAGGATAGTGTGCTGAGTGGAGTAAGTCAGACATTAAGACAAATGTCATATGATTTCACTTATATTTGGAATCTAGAGAACAGAATAAACAAACAAACAAAGCAGAAACAAACTCATAGCTACAGAGAACATTTTGATGGTTGCCAGATGGGGGGGAATGGGCAAAGTGGTGGATGGAGATTAAGAGGTACAAATTGGCAGTTACAAAATAATGATGGGGATGTAGAGTACAGCATAAGGAATATAGTCAATAATACTGTAATAACGATGCATGGTGTCAGATGGGTACTGGATTTATCAGGGTGATCACTTCGTAAGTTATATAAATGTCTAATCATTGTGTTGTACACCTGAAACTAATATAATATTGTATGTCAACTGTAATTGAAAATAAAAAATATATATCAAAAATGTAAAAATAAATAAATAAAATAGTTGCTTTAATTAGAACAATCAAATTTATGCATGAGTGCAAACAAAAGAAGAAATCCTGGTTCTAATAGTAAGGAAAGCTTTACATCAGAAATGACATTTGAATTGTGCTTTAATGAATGAGTATAAATTTTTCAGGGATAAAAGGAAGATTGTGCATAAATCTGTTAATAATTAGGGGGCAAAGGAGATTGGAAGTTTTGAATGAGAAAAAGTTAAAGCAGATAGATGAGTAGAAGCAGATGTTTTGATGATGAAGCCTTGAAAAAGAATAATATGAATTTATAACTTTTAGGTGGTAAAGAAGCTGAGATGTGCATTGAAGTGATAGAATCTCACATTTTTCTTCTATAACATCTATTTTATTAGGCAGCATGCTGACACATGGAGGAAAAGTGATCTAGAATTTTTTAGAATATGTAACTCACTTCTTTTAAATAATGATCAGACAAAACTATTTAAAATGTTGCTCTAATCATGACATTTAATATACATTTTGACAGTCCCATTCCTTGGTGGATAATTCTACCTAGCCAGCTTCATTGTTAGGATATTATTTATTCTTCATTAATTTTTAATACCTATGCACTTATTATAAACACTACAGTGTAAATTATTGAAAAGCCATCTATATTGTTAATATAAAACTTGAGAATCCACTGCAGCCTCCAGAGTAGCTACTAAAGTATTATTAATAATAAGTAGGGAAAACATCATACCCTATCATACCCTAGAGCATGATAAAAGAAACCCAGATAGATCAATCCGATTTTATGAAAATGTATCTCTCTCCCAGGGCTTGGGACTACACAAAGAAAGGGTGAGTTGACTCAGTCATTTCTTGCAGTAGCATGTTGCATATGACTCAAGGTTGCATTTTAGTACCTAGAGCAGCAAGATACAGGAGAAACACTTGGGACTGAGAGTCAAGAGTCCTGATCTGAAAGCCTGGTTTTAAGGATTCATCATGGCCTTGTCCCTGTCCCTGAGTCTTGCACTCCTTTACTTTAACTGTCAAGGAAAGAAATTGGAAATGATCAGTAGTTCCAACTCTTTTTTTCTTTTTCCTAATAAAATCTTATATAGTCTTCTGGCATTAAAAAATAAGTATTTTTTAGTATTAATTGATTTTATAAGTTGAAATGTGTGGTAATTATATAACATAACATGGACCAAAGAGGGCAGTGAGGATCTTTTAATCATATAAAAAATTTGACATCATAGATTATAGCTGTAGCCCTAAGTATCCAGAAAATTGTAATCAAAAGTCATCTCCACACAACCTAACATTGTGTGTGGCAGTTTGCAACCCCCTGAACGAGATGTACCTTGCAAAGGGCCTCTCTGGTTTTAACATTCAGTTGGCGATGACGGCAGCTACAGGAATAGGATTGGGCAGCAGTTCAGATCATGGACTCCAGAGCGACTTTGTCTGCTTCTCTTATTCCCCAGATATATGACCTTAGAAAAATTGCTTAACATCTCTGTGCCTCAGTTTCCTTGCCTATGATGTAAGAATGATGAACCGTTTGCCTTGGAAGGATGTTGTGACTATTAAATGAGATAGTGCATCTATTGGGTTGTCAGAAAAGTCATGACGTATTTTTTCTATGTTTTTCATTGCAAAAATGCATCAAGACTTTCCTGACAACCCAATAGAATACCTGTTGCACAGATGTGCCATATAAATGCCAGTTGCTCATATGACTAAACGAAAGGAGTTCTTTTGCAATCCCATTGTGTTAAAAACACTATAGTTGCTAACTTTGTCAATCACAGCACCATTGGAATGCAAGTCCCAATCATGGTGATTGGTAGCTTCCCATAGAGATGCAGCAGCTCAAGTTCCATTCAGTAGAGCAAACATTCTTGAGGACCCACTGAACAATAGTACTCTGATAAGCACAATGGGCACTGCCAAGACAAACCTGAAATGTTTTTCATTTAGCTAGTAAGTAGCAGAGCTGGAATCTGAACGTAGGTGCCAGGTATTAGCTTATACAAGTATGCTTAACACTCTGGTAGAATGTGTGTTTGTTTCTAATATTTGTCTCCTCACTGTGAGATGACTATACTACAACCCTCTCTGTTTGACTAAGTTGTGACATGCTTTGGGCCAATAAAAATTGAGTAGAGGCGATGCAAGCAATTTCCAAAGAAAAACTTAGAGCCACCACTTGGTTGGTTCATAACTCTGTTTCCCATCTGACATGAACCCAGGCTATTCCTTTAGACTATGTCCCAAGAACAAAGAAGGCACAGAGAAGCATAATATCTAAACCATAGAAGAAATGTACTGTTAACAAGAAATGCTTTTAGCTATTTTTGTAAGCCTCTAAGATTTTAGAGTTGTTTGTTACAGCACTATAAAAACTACAAACAAAAAAAATAGCTATACAATCACTATATTATATTGCAGTTCAATATGCTAATGCCATTTTCTGAATAGTTAGGCTAGATTGTAAAATTGAATTATCTCACTCCTGGGCTTAAAATTTTTTCAGGCTTTTTTTTTTCAATAATCAATGCGATAAAGTCTAACCTCCTTATCTTGATATTCAAGGCCTTCTAAAACCTAATCCTAATTTTCTTCATTGGAACCCCCATTTCCCCTCCACTTTTCAAAATTTCCCCTTCCCTTTTCTTTTGCCAGTTTCCCCTCTAATTTACCATGCTCAAATACCACTCGCTGAACACTATAGTCAGTCTATTTACATTTAACATAATTATTGATATATGGTAATTGCAACTTTATTATTTATATTTTTGATCAATCCTTTTTTTTCATCTTCTTAAAAAACTCCCTCTGATATTTCTTGTAATACTGGTTTGATGGTATATAATTCTTTTATCTTTGTCTTGTCTGTGAAGCTTTTTATCTCTCCTTCAATTTTATTTTTATTTATTTTTTTTATCTGAGCCATCCTGCCACCTGTTGGCAGCTCAGCTCAGGCCGGAAATCAAACCGGTGAACCTATTGCTTAGAGCTCACACTCTTTTTTTTTTTAAGATTTTTATTGGGGAATTGGGGGAGGGGAACAGTGTTGGGGAATTGGGGAAGGGGATCAGCCAAGTTGTTGTTCTTCAGTCTTTGTTGTGGAGAGCACCAGCCACCATCTGGCTGCCCGTTAGCAGCTGAGCCTCTAAGCTCAAGGTGCTGTGTTCAATTTTAGTTGCGGGTGGGAATAGCCACCATCCCATGTGGGAGTTGAACCCGGCAACCTTGTTGTTAAGAACGCACGCACTATCCACTGAGCCATCGGGCTGCAGCTCAGCTCAAGGTGCCGAGTTCAGTCTTAGTTGTGTTTAGGCATAGCCCACCATCAAACAGGCAATCTTGTTGTTACACCAACTGAGCCATCCTGCCACCTGTTGGCAGCTCAGAGACAGCTCAGCTCAGGCGCAGCGTCACTGGTCCATGTGGGAATTGAACCAGCAGCCCCATTGCTCAGAGCCCATGCTCTTAAGCCAACTCTTAACCAACTGAGCCACTTGGCAGGCCTTCTCCTTCAATTTTAAATGATAGCCTTGCTGGGTAGAGTTGTGTTGGTTGTAGGACCTTGTGTTTCATCACTCTGAATATTTCATGCCAATACTTTCTGTCCTGCAAAGTTTCTGTTGAGAAATAAGCAGATAATCTTATGGGGCTCCCTTATAAGTAACTAGTTGCCTTTCTCTTGATGCTTTTAGGATTCTCTCTTTGTCTTTAACCTTTGGCATTTTAATTATGGTGTATCTTGGTATGGGCCTGTTTGGGTTCATCTTGTGTGGGACTCTGCGCTTCCTGGGTTTGAATGTCTATTTCCTTCATCAGTTTACGAAAGTTTTCAGTCGTTTCTTCAGATAGAGTCTTAATCTCTTGCTCTCACTCTTCTCCTTCAGATATCCTTATGATGCGAATATTGTTATGCTTGATGTTATCCCAGAGGTCTCTTAAACTCTCCTCATTTGTTTTCATTGTTTTTTCCTTTTGCTGTTCAGACTGGGTGTTTTCTACTATGTTGTCTTCAAAATCGATGATTTTATCTTCTGCTTCATTTAGTTTGCCAATGATTCCTTCTAGTACATTCTGCATTTCAGTTATTGTGTTCTTCACTTCTGAATGGTTCTTTTTAAATGTTTTCTATCCTTTTTTAATGCTTGCTATACTTTGTTGAAGTTCTTACTGAGTTCCTTGAGCATCCTTATAACCATTTCTTTAACTCTGTGAATATCATATAATTTTCACTTGCCACAAAATATTATTCTATAGATTTTTCTCAACCATTTAAAGTATAAAAACCATTTTTTGCTTGCAGAAAATACAAAAAGAGTTAGTGGGTCATATTGGTCCACTGGGCTTCAGTATGCTGACCACTGCCCTAAGGCAAACACACACTCTGCATTGTCAAGTGGAGAATTACCTTTATTACTTATGAATTTGATTTGGGTGCTTCTGTTGAAAGGCACAATGCTTTTCATTTCTGCTGATCTGGAAATGGAATTATACAGGCTTTACTGATCTTCAGCTCTCTCAAAAGTCTTGACATTTAGTAACAAATTTGTATTAGATTAGAGTTATCTTTGCATTTCTCAGTGGGATAAAATGGAATTTTAATGAGAGTTTCCTTTTTTCCCTGAGAACATGCAATAAGGCTATAGCTATACAAGAATTTCTTCTTTATACCTGGATTTTACTATAGGAGGTCGTCAAAACGTTTCCTCTTGATGTCTCTAAAAACAAGATGGGTTTATATCTGTCAAGGATGACTTCTAGTTTGTCCTGCATGGATGCAGAGGATGGACTCAATGACTTTCCTAATCCTGTGATTCTGTACCAACAGGATAGATGTAGTGTCATTACAGAAAATGCATGTCAAATGGCTCATCACTTTTTAAAGATTTCAGGTTGGTGCATTCTAGAGGAACGAATGCCGGACATGTATGTGGTCAGAAGACCTGAGTTCAGATTGTAGCTCCATCACTGCATGACTTAGTCAAATACCCCCATGTTCCCTCATCTGCAAAATTTGTCTAATAATAAGAACTGCCTCACAAGGATATCCTGAGTTCAATGTGCTTAGAATTGTACCTGCTTCATTGTAAGCAGCCAAGAATGTTTGATCTTGGTACTGTATTATTCTCACTTTCAATAATGGTGTGATCATCTGGCAACTATATGTGTGAATGTGCTCTGTAAATTTTGATTGGCACATCATATGTTATCATTAAAGTGTCATCAGCAAAGGTTGTAGAAGCATAGGTGGTTCTCCCAATTAGTTCTTCATTTTCATTTATATTTTCTTGTGACTGTTCTCCACCCTATTTATTTTCTCTTGGAGTTTGATGAGTATTCAGCTAGAGATGTACCTTTTCACCTTTCGAAACTCATTTGGAAATAGCAATCTAAACCAATTCTTTTTAGAGGTCCCTGAAACCCTTAACGTTGGTACTTTAGCCACCTGAACAGAAATTCTAATTGGAGATGTTTCGAGTGAAAAAAAAATGCAACATTTTGTTTATTTACTTAGAAAATATGATTTGCACCAAGAGCCTATTTCTGTATCTGAATCAGGGAAGCTAAATACTGAAAAGCACATTCTCCTGGATGCACCCACACACACACAACACTAGGTTTTCCAAGACCTCAGTAAGTGATAAGTGCTTTCATTTTTGGAGGTCCTACTCTACATTGCATCAAACATTAAAGGTACTCGTAGTCTGTATTTGGTCTAATTTTGCTTTATATCGCTTCTTAAATTATTTTAGTATAAAGAAGTAGTTTAAGACTGACTATGATCATTCTACCCTCATCATCCATAATCAATAATTCTTGTAAAGTCACAGGAGCAACACTCAAAGTTGTTTGCCAATGATGAAAATTTAATATACTAGCAGGTAGCATTTACTGAGCCAATGCTTTGTGCCATGCACATTTCTGAGCACCTTATATTAACACAGTTTATTTGGGCCAACAATGTAAGTTAGGTACTGTTAATATTCTCATTTTACAGATGAAGAAAATCAGCTCTTCGTGGCACAGCACAGGGAGCCTGATTTTCAAATCTAATCTCTTATAAGGTTATATTTTGTAGATGTTCATTTGGATTTTTCAGTTGGCTTTTTATATTTTAAGATTTTTTGAAAGGTTCAGATCTCAAACTTTTTGTAGGCCCTAGCAAAGATCTTGAGGCCTAGGTGTCATGCCTGTGGTGCCTTTTGAAAAACAGTAGCCCTCCCAGCCCCATGGACTCCTGCCTGATGCCTCAGGAGAAAGGAGCTTCAGACATAAGTTCAAGAAAATGCAAGCGATTCAAGTGCATGACCAGCGAAGCAGCTCTGCATGAAACCTCACATCTGAGAGTGTGACCCAGTACCAAGAGGACTGGGAGAAAAGTATGTCTCAGTGCAGCAGAAACTGAAGGAATCTAGCAGTGCTTAACTGTCTGGGGTTTGGCAATTTGGAAGCACCTATAGATCTACCCTAGGCACAAATACCACATTCTCCTGGAGGTGCCAGTAGCTGAGACAATGGAGAGATACTGTTCTCATGTGGCTTTTTTTTTAATTGGGGAATTGGGGGATGATAACAGCACTAGGGAATTGGGGGAAGGGGAACAGACAAGTTGCTGTCTTTTTGTTCTTCAGTCTAGTTGTGGAGGACGTTGCTTCACTGGCTCAAGTTGGCACCATCATTGCGCTCGTCCCGGGCGAGGCAGATCAGTTGCCGGCTTCTGGACGGCTGCTCACCGCGACTTGAGGGCCGCTCACACTGGCTGCTG
>NW_017731453.1:2905634-2910427 GCF_001890085.2 Hipposideros armiger | reverse complement strand
AGGGCGGTGTCACTGGCCCTCATATGTGGGATCCGAACCAGGGCCCTCTGGCGTCCCAAGCCAGCTCTTAACCAATGTGCCACTCGGCTGGCCCCTCATGTGGCTTCTTGAATATCGACCATCAATCAGAGCAACTTGATGGGAAGATCCTGAGAGCATCATCTGTAAGGACACACAAGATATCTTTTGGGGAAGTCCAAGACATTCCTTGGATGAACTTTTTTTATTTTTTTCAGGTTTTAAAACTTTTTATTTGCATTATTTAAAAAATTGTGCATTCCAATAATTAAAATCATTTTAACAAAAAAAAGGCACTCTGATTAAACTGCATTTTACAGCCTGCAGGACACCTTGGACCAGCTTGGTGTTTACTCTCGATTTCACTGTCGTCCCACCCAGCTTCTGCCTTCACCAACATGCAAGTTCTTTTCCTTCCCTGTCAGCCAGACGGGCAGATGGGAGAGGCAGGTGCACGAACTTTTAGGCCCTGCATTTTCAGGCAAAGATGAGTCAGTTAGACTATGCGATTCTTGTAAATGTGAATTTGTTTATGTTCAAATAGAGATGGGACTTGGAGGAAATTTTCTAGAGAGTAAAAGAGAAAATTTTGAAAACTTCATCAAAAGTTATTCACAATTCATCAAATTATTTTACTTTAGAGTTTTTACTTTGTAAATCCTCTAGTAAATAGTAAGTATTCTTTGTGCATTTATCTCTCATATAAAGCAAGATACACTTGTATTTGCATCCAACAAAGATAGCAGGCAGACAAATTGCTGACTTTAGCAATGTCATATCTGGAGACTGTCTGGCAAAAGAGAACTGCTAACATCCATCATAAAGATCAGCATCCTTAAAAAGAAATGGGTTTCCTTTCCCCTGCAAATGCTCACTGGTGTCCATATCTGACAACTTCTATTCTTTAGATCAGATTGTTTGTAAAACATATTTTGCCCCCAATAGTAGTTGTTCCATAAGGTTTATTTAACGAATGGATTTGTTCCTTTAAGTGTTATCAGTATTTTTAAAGCACAGGCCTATGTGAAACTTGGCAATTTATTAGATAAATATGTATTATACATCTCCAATGTGCAGGGTACTAGGAAAAAAAACACAGAGAAGGGTGCTGCATGTTAAGGTGCTTCTAGTATAGTGCAGTGAGTCTCAAAAGTGCAGGGAGGGGCAGCCGGATAGCTCAGTTGGTAAGAGCATGAGCTCTGAACAACAGGGCTGCTGGCTCGATTCCCATATGAGCCAGTAAGCTGCGCCAGTAAACTGCGCCCTCTACAGCTAAGATTGTGAACAACGGCTGGACCTGGAGCTGGGCTGCCATGAGTGGCCGGCAGGCAGCGTGAGCTGCCGTGAGTGGCCGTCCGAAGGCCGGCGGCCAACTGCCACAGCCGGGCAGAGCACAATGATCATAACACCAACACGGGCTAGTGAGCGGCATCCTCCACAACTAGACTGAGAACAACGGCTCAAAGGTGAGGGCAGGGGGAGGAGGGGAAAAAAAGTGCAGGGAATTTATGCCAACCCCCTCTGCTTCTCCACTGTCCAACCCCATCAGACCATGGGGGAAGGAGTTCAGTCATATCCCTCTACAAAGATAATTGGTTTGGAATCGCTTCTATAAATGTATGTCACCGTGATCAGTTAGAGTGATACACCTTGATGATGTTGGGACTGGGTCCATGAATGTATACTCCATGAAATCTTTCCTTTTCCCTCTGGTTTGGTGGGAGAGAGAAAATGTATGCACTGAATAAAATCCATTTCCAATTGTGAGCTAACAGTCTCACATTCATATCTGAACCAGCTATTTCATGAAACAATACTTGCCCTTTGTATGATGCATTCTGGTATGTTCTATTCTATTTCAAGTGAAGAACAATACAGGTCACAGCCTACCACATTGATTTCTCAAACCCCTAATGAGTTGCCACCTAGAGTTTGGAAAACACTTTTCTAGGGCTCGGTAATGGTTGGAAGACAGAGATGAGGAAGGGAAGGTCATAGGCTGTATTCCTGCATTATTATCATAAAAATAATGTACTTGTATATTACTTATGAAATTTCATGCAGTTTATAAGTACATTTCATGTATTAAGTCATTTAATCCTTACTGCAACCCTATGAGATAGGCATGGGTTTTGTACCTATTATACAGATGAAGAAATGGATGCACAGAGAGGTTAAGTGATCTGACCAAAGTTACCCAGGATTTGATACCAGGCTACCTGACTCCAAAGCCCATACTCTTTTTTTTTTTTAGCTGAGCCATCCTGCTACCTATTGGCAGCTCAGCGGCTACTCAGCTCGGGCTGGACTCGAACCGCTGTTGCTCAGAGCTCAAACTCTTGAGCGAGCTCTTAACCAACTGAGCCACTCGGCCGGCCCTAGAGCCCATACTCTTAAGCCCCTTCTAGCAAGTTACCATCAAATCACCTTAAATAGCATGCCCTAGTCTCCTTTGAGCTGAGAGAAAAATAAGAATAGGTCTGCTCGGGGCTGGCCGAGTGGTGCATTGGTTAGGAATTGGCTTGGGACGTCAGCTCTGAGCAGCAGGGTCCCGGTTCGGATCTCACATGAGGGCCAGTGATGCTGCGCCCTCTACAGGTAAGATGGTGAGCAACAGCTCGACTTGGAGCTGGGCTGCCATGAGTCATTGGTGACGGCGTAGGCTGCAGTGGGGCTGGACAGCAGTGGGTGTGAGCTTTTGTGAGGTGCCGTGAGCCGCCGTGAGTGGCCGTCCAATGGCCGGCGACCGACTGCCTCACCTGGGAAGAGTGCTATGATAATACCAACATGGGCCAGTGAAGCAACGTCCTCCACAACTAGACTGAAGAACAAAAGGACAGTAACTTGTCTGTTCCCCTTCCCTGATTCCCCAATGCTGTTCCCCTCTCCCGATTTCCCAATAAAACCATAACATCAGCAAGAATGAGCAATGCCTCCTTGGTATGCAGAAGGCAACAATAAAAGTCCATTCCAGACCTCAGGAGTGACTCTCTCCTAGGGACCCTAGAAGGGCAGAAATGACACAGCAGAGGAGACATGGCTAAGGGCCAACCATTTTCTTCCCCTGTGTTTCTTTAGGTCCAATGAATCAAAGCATGGAAGAAAACACAAACTAATTCAAATCCCCTGTCCTGAGTCTCCTCATCTCAGATTCTAAGAAAGAATCAGAGCACAGAACAAAGCATGGCTCAAAAAATGAAAATGACTGTGAAACACGCCCCAGACCCACTAGTAATTAAGTCATGGCATTTTATTAACATCTATGAATAGTATCCTTAACTACATCTCTCTTTTTTTTGTTCTTTATTGATTCTAATTTAGATTGGCTTCTGGCTCATAAGCCAGGTAAATATTCAACCTTTAACAAATCACGTTATTACACCCAACCATTGTCCTGGGTTCCCCTATGCATCTGTCCCTAATGAGCAGGTTTAATGGTGTGCAGGAAAATAACACCAATTTCCTAGTACTTTAAAAGATATGCATCATACAGAAACAAAGAAAGAAGGAAACCACTAAATGTGTTTTGTAAAATAAATCTGACTTAGTTCTGAGTAGATATCTTCACTGTGGTTTCTGAGAATTTGTGTTCATGATGATAATCTTATTGATATTGTGTAAACATTATCAAAATAAACTCCAGAAAGTTAAAAATGCACAGCCTATGTTCTTTCCACCCAACTGCTTTCTTTCATCCAATATGTAAATTTGACACAGGAACTGATTCTATATCTAATTTGTACTGTCATGAAATTTCAAGGAGGCTTATTATATTAAGAGTGATCTTCCTCTACCAAGACCACAATACACATAAAGTAAGATATTTATTCATAGGCATATTCAGGTAACTAAAAATTGATTAAGGTATAGGATATAAAGGACTGTTTGGCAATACAGAAGGAACTATTTTAATGCAGAATATAAATTGAAAATCTTTCTCCTACAGTTGCAGACATTGACTGCTGGTATTCCCTATAGCTGTCATAACTTTGAGAAAAAACAATCAACTGTCAACATGTATTTATTGAACATGTACTATACGCTCTGTACTATGGGAATTATAAAAGTATGAAACTCGATTTTTTCCCCTCAAATTTAATATATGATAAGAAATGCTATGATAACATAGAGAAAGTTTCCTGTTTAGAGATACGAGAACAGCTAGATGGACTCAAACTTCAAAAGAAGAATAAAGTCTATTCAAAATAATTAGGATTTATTACTTCTAACTGGAATAACCAGAATAAACAACTCCAACCCAAGCAGGTATCTTTGCATTTTATAATCAAAGTAAAATAATTATTGTATTGAATACATTCTAATTGATTCACTGTTTGTATACTTTCTTTATAAAAGCCTTTGAAAGTTTTCTGATTTTCATTTATGAAAAAGCCATAAAAGCTGCCTAATTCCCATATTTCCTAGTGGCTACTGAAAGCTCTGCTTTTTCAGAACAGCTCATACAGCATCACACTTGTAAATTGATAATAGAATATAGAGTCAGAGCTTCATAAGTTGTTAAGATTGACATAAACTACCATTGCCCTAAAGAACATGCATAATTTGAAGCAGCACAACAGTATAAAGAGAGCTTAGAGATACTAGATGGGCATTTTTTTAAAAGATTTTTATTTGGGAATTGGGGGGATGGGAACAGTGCTGGGGAATCGGGGGAAGGGGAACAGACAAGTTGCTGTCTTTTTGTTCTTCAGTCTAGTTGTGGAAGACGTTGCTTCACTGGCCCAAGTTGGCACCATCATTGCACTCTTCCCGGG
>NW_017731453.1:2895803-2901309 GCF_001890085.2 Hipposideros armiger | reverse complement strand
GCCGGCCCGAAATAATAGTTTTAACTTGACATTTCAAATAGCTAAAGCAATAGTGAACTTGAGGCAGTGAGTCCACATGCAAACCACATGGACAATCATTGTCCTGGCATGTCAGAAGGAGGTAGCTTGGAATAGTTGAGATGATACTCCCTGGAAAACTTTGTTCTACACTCTGATGAGTCTTTTCCTAATTATCTGTCTTTAAGCAGATCACACTGCTCCTTGAAGCCTCATTTTCCCTATCTGTAAAATAAAGTGGTTGGACTTTTCTAGGAATAACATTCTAGAAGTCTTTATTAGAGTTAGAGAAGGATTCAGATTTGAATAAACAGTCATCAGACCCCCAAATTGGAGGGAAATTATTAAACATGGAAAGTACCAGATACATCAAGGCAAGACTGAATAAATCTAGCTGGCTGGAGCGCAGTGTTCAAATGGGGCAATTGTGGGAACAAAGGAAGACTGCAGTTTCTGGAGGAATTTGAATACCTTATGTCAACGAAAAACATCCAGCTTAAGAGAAAACTTATAAGAGCTTATTTGAGCCAAACTGACTACAATTGCTGGGAAGCAAAATCCCAATGGATTGAGAAAATTCTCCACAAAATGGCCATTTGCAGCTTCTTTTATACATAAACTCAAAGGAGGAAGGTTACATGAAATCCATTGGTGATAAATTAAGGGGGTGGGAGAAAGCAAAGCGGGTAAATCTCTGGGATTGGATAAAAGTAAATTGGAGAAACAGGTACTACTTTTACATAGGTGGGTGCAGGATAGTTAACAGTTTGCTTTTTACAGCACATAGAGATGGTAATCAGGAGACAAGCATAATAATGAGGAATTTTGCAGTTTTCAGCTTTGGTCTGGAAAAAGGATTACTGACATTCCAAAGATGTTATCTTAGGTGCAAAAAGTTAATCTGAAAGGGACAGATTAACTTTATGAAGGAAGCTAAAGGTGTGACTTCCTGCCATGGTCCACTTAGTTATGAAATTTTTTTATGCTCATGCCATCTTATGTGGTTATTTTCAGTCTCCTGAGCTTGTTGGATTAATATGTGGCCCCTTTTCCATCCACACTTACTAAGAAGTTTGGACTTGGGTGGCTGGTTAGCTCAGTTGGTTAGAGCGTGGTGCTGATGACACCAAGGTTGCTGGTTCGATCCCCACATGGGCCACTGTGAGCTGTGCCCTCCCTAAAAGAGTCAACTATGCCATTGTAGCATCAATGTGTAACCAATGACCATGGCTGTTCCCCAGATTAAAAAAAATTTTTTTAAAGAAATTTCAACTTTATTCTATATGCAGTAGGTAAAGTTTTAGGAAGATTAATCATCTGTACTGATAAATACAAAGGTTTTGGGGTAGGGAATAAGCAGAAAGCCTGGTTATGAAGCTGTTACAGTATAAGCCTAAACTGGAACTAATGGAGTAAGAGAGGAACATAAAGACAGATGAGCAAGGTATTATGAAGTCATTTGCACTTGATTTTCAATTGAATAGGACAGGAAAAGTAGAGTTGGCAGGAGATGATTGAAGAGTGGAGGCCAGGAAACTGCTGGTGATTTAGGAAAGAGTGCTAGTTTGGAGTAAGGGGACAGGGATGAGGAATTAAGCCCTAAAATTTTTTGATTTGTGTCATCAAAAACGTAATTCAGGTAGACATGCATATCCAAGGGACAAGTAGAAGATGGGAAAAAAGAGAAGGCATGCTGAAACTATAAATTTAAGAGTGATCTGCATAGAGGTGATAGCTGAAATAAAATTAATAAGTGAAGTCTCCAAAAGAGATGAGCAAATGGTTATACACAAACAGTGGCATCAGCTTTAGTGTTTTTTTGGTTAATATTCAAATGAAGGCAGCATAGTATATGATGAGACAGGGGGGTTGTAATAGTGGCACTAAATCTTCTATTTTGAGATTTGGTTCTCTGGCNAGGGGACAGTATGTTTTTCTAGGGCCCATCAGCTCCAAGTCGAGTAGTTGTTTCAATCTAGTTGTGGAAGGTGCAGCTCAGCAGCCCATATGGGGATCGAACCGGCAACCTTGGTGTTGTAAGCACTGCGCTCTAACCAACTGAGCTAACTGGCTGCCCCTAGATGTGCAGTTCTTAGTCTTTTGAGGTAGAAATGATAGAGCAGTGGGTTACATTACAATCATCCAATGTAATTCTAATGACTAATCATTAGAATCATCTGAAGGAACTTCAAAAAAGTTCCCTTGTCCCCAATTCCAGACCAATTCCTACAGCATCTCTAGGAGGTGGACATCAGCTTTTCTCAAAGCTCTCAAATTTATTTTAAAGACTAGCTAGGCTTGAGATTCCACAAGGGAAGAGAAGAGAGAACTGATGTCTTTAAGTGTCACTGTCAGAAACATAATAGAGATGAATGGCCCAAGTAGTTTGCTGCTGGTTCCTTTGCAAATCCTAGGTAACTGGTATGTGGAATTTGCATTGCCAACTACACTCTTTTCAGTCTGCTGACACCCCAAGTGGTTTCAAATGAATCTACAGGGTTCTCAGAACTACTAACTCTATCTGGTATTTTCTCTGTATAGAAATAATCAAATCTTAGGAATTGAAACAAATTTCTTCCTTTTTCTAGGCCCTTCCTCCCTCTCCCCCCAGCAATGATGTGAATTACAAGAAATCTATTTGAGGAGTGGTATAGGGTAGCGATTAAAACTGAAGGTTCTGTGGTCTGGCTCTGTACTTCTGATGCCTGCTTTTCAATTTGCCAACTCTATGACCTTAACAAGATTCTTTATTTCTGTCTCAATTTCCTCATCTGTACAAATATTATTAGATGTTTACCAGTGGTAGATATTTTAATACAGGTAAAATGTTTTGAACAATGCCTGCAGCAGAGCAAATGTGCAATAAATGTTAGCTTTCTTAGCTTGCTAAATAAGAGCTACAGATGTTTGTTTCCTAGCACGATATAACAATTGTGTTAGGTCCGCTAGAGAATGTCAATAGCCACTTACTCATTGAACTTGCTAGAAGAGAACAAGGGTTCTGAAGAGTTTACATTTAAAATAATAAATCAAGAAATACAAAATCTTTGGGTAAAACCCTGTGTAGTAAATGCTAAGAATCAGTATGTTACTACAGCACACACACACACACACACACACACACACACTCACACACACACATATGCACATTTTATAAAAAACCATTTTCCTGAAAATGTTCAAACTAGACACGATATTGCTTAGATCAGTAGTTCTCAACCCTGGTTGCACGTGGAGCTTCTAAAAATACCAGGGGTCCCACATACAGATATTCTGATTTATCTGATATTTTGTGGGATCTGTACATGGGGATTTTAAAAAGCGACTATATGTATTCTGATGTGCAATCAGGGTTAAGAATTACTAATTTAGGTCAGTCAAATAATTTGGATACTGTGTTTTTAACTCAACAAGTGAAGCGTATATGAACACAATCTGCACACGAGTCTTTTTGTGTGTGAGTTATGGTGAATTTTATTTTATTTTTAACAATTGTATTGAGATATCTTTGACACATAAAATTATATATATTTAAAGTATACAATTTGATGCTTTGATGTATGTACACATTGTGAAAAATCACTACAACCAAGCTAAACACCTTATTCATTACCTCTACATATATACCGTGTGTGTGTGTGTGTGTGTGTGTGTGTGTGTGTGTGTCTTGAGAAGATTTAATTTAAGATCTATCCTCTTAGTAAATTTCGAGTATACAATACTGTATTGTACACAACTCTTTTAGACATTACAAAAGGGTGGCTATTTATTTATCTTTTTTTTTTAAGAAATTTTATTGGGGAACAGTGTGTTTCTCCAGGACCCATTGACTCCAAGTCAAGTAGTTGTTTCACTCTATTCGGTTGTCAGAAAACTCTTGACGTATTTTTTTCTGTTTTTCATTGCAAAAAAACATCATGACTTTTCCGACAACCCAACAGTTGTGGAGGGCGCAGCTCCTTGGCCAATGAGGGAACCGAACCAGCAACCTTGGTGTTATGAGCCTGTGCTCTCGCCACCTGAACTTACCGGCCGCCCCAATACCATAGGCTTTTGATCTAGAATTTAAATTGCATAATAACAAGGCATATGAAAGTCTAGGAGGTGACGTGATTTTGCTTGTGGAAAAAAGTCATTCAATATTCCAAGCAACATAGTTTTGGGGGCTATTGAATGAATAATACTACATTTCAGCATCTTGACGGAGACATACTGGTTTCGTAGCTATCATCCTACATGCTGTATTGCTTTCACAATGAATGCAAAAGACCTCATTGTTCTCCTCAGAGCACCAGATTCTCTCCATCTCCAAAGGCAGTGAGTGACTTCAGTAGTCATGACCTCAGTAGTCATTTGTGGTAAGAACTCTCTCATCTCAGGTTTGTTCAGAAATTGTGATTACACACTAAAGGTTAAAAAATGTCACAGTAAAGCAATAAATTTAGTCCACACATTAAATTTCACATTTCACTGTTTGAATTAGAAACAGTGAACAGACTATGATCATTCCGTAGCCAAAAATTCCAACTTATTGAATACATTTTGGAAAAAAAAAGTGTTTATTCAAGAATTTTAGTTATACAAACCTAAATTTAAGGGCTGTCTATGATAATTATTGGCTTTGTGATCTTGGACAGTTATTTAACTTTATTTCATTGTGCCATATACAAGGTCTGACAATTAAGTTCGCAAACCTGTTGCAACGATGTTGCTAACCTCTTCTGATATCAGAGGGATTATTCATTATGAATTTGCACCAACTGGACACATGGCTAACCAAGTTTACTATTTGGAAGTGCTGAAAAGGCTGCGTGAAAAAGTTAAACAACCTGAACTTTTCGCCAACAATTCATAGCTCTTGCATCACAACAATGCCCCAGCTCACATGGTCTTTGGGAGAGTTTTTAGCCAGTAAACAAATCACTGTATTGGAACACCCTCCCTACTCACCTGATCTGGCCCCCGATGACTTCTGTCTTTACCCGAAGATAAAGGAAATATTGAAAAGAAGACATTTGGATGACATTCAGGACATCAAGGGTAATACAACAACAGCTCTGATGGCCATTCCAGAAAAAGAATTCCAAAATTGCTTTGAAGGGTGAACTAGGCACTGGCATCAGTGCATAGCTTCCCAAGGGGAGTACTTCAAAGGTGACCGTAGTGATATTCAGCAATGAGGTATGTAGCACTTTTTCTAGGATGAGTTTGCGAACTTAATTGTCCAACCTCGTATAAAAGCAATGATAACAGTACTGACCACAGAATTGTCACAAGACTTAGATTGGATTGCCTATGCAATAAGCTTAACAGAGTGGCTGACACATAGCATGTACACAAAAATATTGTTGGCATTCTATAATAGCTGCCATTATTTGGATTCTATAAGGAAGAATAAGATATAGTCCCTGTTCTTACAGTTTTGAATCTACATGGGAGAAAAACATGTTAAAGTGAAATAATAGTTTTTTGTTTTGTTTTTGTTTTT
>NW_017731453.1:2884774-2893068 GCF_001890085.2 Hipposideros armiger | reverse complement strand
CATCTTAGCTGTGGAGGGCAGTGTCACTGGCCCTCATACGTGGGATCTGAACCAGGGCCCTGTGGCATCATCCCAAGGCAGCTCTTAAGTAACGCGTCACTGGGCCGGCCCTAGCTTGGGACTCTTAAAAAGTTTTTTTTCTCATTTTCTTTGCCTCCTTTCTGCCAAACCTTAATAACTGTTTACTGTACATTTACTATGCATACCAGTTTCAATGGTTCTGTTTACTTTGGCCACAGAGGTCTTGGGACTTGGGAGAGGTTTTGCATATGTTATGTAGATTTAAGTTGGAGCCAGGAGTGGATCCCATACAGATGAAAAACCTCTTGCAAGTCACAGGGCCACCATGGCTGAAGTAAACAGAACCATTGAAACTGGTCTGCATAGTAAGTGTTAACCCTGGAGAATACAATAAAATTAAAATATTTGACTTTGGGGATTTAAGAATTTTTTCTTTAGTGTTTTCCTTCCTTATTATATTGACTAAAGTCAATGTCATAATTTGGTTTCCTCCAAAAGCCTACTCTCAGGCAAGGATTTGCCTGTAAGTAGTGTGTTTGGGAGTTCATTACAGGAACCACTGTGGGGTAGAGGGGAAGAAAGAAATGTAAGGGGGAAAAAAAGTCAATAAAAAGTGCGGGAGGTTAACATAGTGGAAAACAAACTCAATCATGTTGATGATCCTCTAAGACAGTGTGGAACATGTCTCAGAATGATCCTACTCAGAAGTAAAGAAGTTGGGGTATCTATTAAATAACTCCTGTCCCTCATTTGTTGAGAGTAGATCCTGGGGTGTTAATTCCCTGCAATTACAGTCTGCCCCAGTTGGGGGATGGACAGAGAACACTCTTAAGCAGAGGGATGGAGGAAGTCATTGCCAAGTATTGGAACTGTCTGCAGGAGACTTCAGTGTAGGTCAAGGTGATATAGATGAAGTGCCAACAACATCTGCTGGTCAATCATTTTGGTTTGTTTGTATCTCCTGCCTATAAAAAACTAGTACTGGAATGAGGTGTAATGGCATTTTCTAGGAAATAAGAAATCTCATGGTTAAGTCACATTCGCAGAAGTAATGTTGAAGCAGAATTTTTTTGATGTGTGTGTGTGTATGCACCGGGATCATGGTCTTGCAGAACTAAAGAATGGAGATACAGAACAGAGAGGTAAAGTTTGCAGCAGAGGATAGTTTATTAGAGCAGAAATTAACAGCTCTCAAAACGAGAGGGGGTCCCCACTGGGGTGCCCACTAGTTAGAGCAAAGGATTTGTTTTTATACCTTTTGTATGTCTGGGGAGAGGGGTTGCCTGGTGCCTCTTTATCAGGTTTACATTGCTGTTTAGCCCGGAGTAGGCATTTTCTTGAAACTGTCTGATTTCCTTAGAACTTAATCAGCTTAATCATTGTCTCTGCTCTGAGAGGAGCATGTTAGCGGAGACTGTGGCTTTGAAGCTAGGACTCTTGACTGTCCTATGTTATGCTAACCAACTTTTTCAAAGATATGTATTCTACCTGGGGATCCCTGGCTGTTTTTCATAGGTTTGAAAAAAAACTTTTCCTCCTCCCCCACCTTAGTTTGTCACTCTGGCAGATCCTGTGACTTAAACCTATCTGTCAGCTAGTAAAATTATTTTCCTGGCTCTGTTATGGTTTCCGCCCTGATTCCCTCTCCCATGGCAATTTCCTGACTGCCTATACTTTTTCCTATTTCAATGTCATTGTGACTTCTTGGGTTTCTAGTAGACTTATGTATAATCTCCATACATAAATCTAATTAATTGATTTAATTACATTAATTAATTACATTAGTCAAATGATTAAATGTAAATTTTTTTAAACAGAAGTTTGCTATAGGCGTCTATTTTTTCTTTGGAAAAAAAAACCCAAAAGTGTGTGTGTACAGAAAAAAGCATCACAGCATTATGTAGTCACATATTTGTACCTTTTCCAAAACCTTCTATTAATATCAAAAGAAACTCTACTTACAGGATATATAGGTATGTGGAGAATAACAACCCCGATTTTGTCTTGACATGACCTTATTGGATGTGTGGATAGAGAACAATTTGTCCAGCCAAGGGAATAGAATGGTTTCTTTATGGCATCTGGCCATGATATTCTGATTCTAACATGCACAGAAATATTAGTCACAAGGCAAAAAATGACCCAGAGATGATGATACTGACAAACCATCTATTTCTATTAGTGTGGCCACAGACATAAATAACCTATCGTTTCTTCAATTGTTAGGTTGGAAATCTGCTAGTTGTTCCTGATGAAGTAAAAATAGTTTTCTACAAAGTGTGCAGAAAATGCTTTCATGTGAAAATGCATTTTCAAACAGTATATCATTGTGCGTATAAGTGTGATATCACTCAGCTAAGAATGAACCATAGCCATAGATTATAAGCAGTTTGTTTTTCCATTAATGTGGACCAGCTGGCAAGATACCCTGCCAAGCCCCTTAGAAGACTGGATGATAGAAATAATTATTTATGAAGGTATAAACTGACAAGATTGCTATAGTGATGAATTGACACACATGGAGCTCATAGATGATGAATTCAAATAAGTCTTATTCCAGTAAGAGATGCCTAATATCCACATAATTTGATTTATGAATTTTTCTGCACTATGGTTGATCGGATATCATATATTTTGCAGAACTCCAATTCAGGAAAAATAAAGTAAAAAATAAAGCTAAAATAATATGGCATAATGCAATCCAAAAGAATCCCCCAAATAGCACTTGGATATCAGACTGTTCTGAGTATTCAGAATGTTGAGTCTTCCTTCATAAGACAATGATGACCAATAATCGACCAAAATATCATTGAGAAAGTCTTACTTTGTGAGGCTGTTCTGTAGATGCTAAAGCCTTTCCAGTAAATCCTATTGTGATAACAGACATTTATGAACAAGCTACTGTGAAAAGCTACATTCTTAGAAGCCAAAAGTCAACATTCATATGTGAAAATACACCCACAGCAAAGCAAGCTTTTCTTATTATGGAAAAACTATCTGTGGATGTAAATATGGTACACTAAGAAATATACATACTCAAGTCACCGATGAACACCTTTTTATTTATTTATTTATTTATTTATTGGGGAACAGTGTATTTTTCCAGGACCCATCAGCTCCAAGTCAAGTAGTTGTTTCAATCTAGTGGTGGAGGGCACTGCTCAGTGGCCCATGCAGGGATCGAACCGTCAACTGTGGTGTTATGAGCACTGCGCTCTAACCACCTGAGCTAACTGGCCGCCCCAATGAACACCTTTTTCATTTATGAAACCTCCATCATTGCTACTACTGAGTGAAAACACCATATTTATCTTGATGGTGATCACACAGGAGTTTGGGGTTTTTATTTAATTCAAACCCAGTCCACATATTAATCTTTTCTTAGATCATCTATAATCATGTTGCTGCCAACTGGGGCTGGCTTGGCCTTCTAATACTTATACCACTTTGAGAATTGCAGAAAAGTCACTGTTCCTGTAGTCTCTGGCAGTCAATCAACCCTAATTATAATTGACTAGGGAAAAAGAAGTCCTCCTGAAAAAAATTTAAAGCTTAGGTTGTTTAGATGCTATTGTAAGGAAACTAAATAGCTGAGCAATTTAATTTAATTTCTCCAAGTCTGGCTCAGTTTTCTAAGAAGGAACCATAGTTCCCAAGAGTTTGAAAAACCTCAATGATTGATTACAGTGCTTTTCCTTCTCAGTAAAATGGATCCAGGAGACAGTTTTTCATATTAAAGAAGTACAGTAATCAAAAATATTAAAAAATATAATTTTTGAAAATAAATTGTTTGGCAAACTTTCTAATGGAATTATCAAAGCACCAGTCCTTCCTCTGCTTGGCTATGAAGGTTTCATCTCCAATTTTGTTGCCTCAAAGCACAGCCACAGAATGTGTACCTGTTTGTAAATATATTTTTGGAAGGAATTTTTCAAGCTTCCATTGTCACACAAAACAATTAAAGTGCACAATGATTAATAGAAGGATGTGGCATAGGGAGAAGCACACAAAGAATGAAATTGTACATATGTAAAAAATTAAAATACAGAAAAGAACTAGACAAAGAGGGACTCAACAAGGCTTCTGTTTACTAGATGAGTGAGGGCATAGGAGAGAGGGAGGCTCATTTACTAAAGTGTCGATGAATAACAGAAATATGAGGTACTGCAAAGTGCCCTGTGCTGGGAGTTGGTAGAAGTGTCTTTCAATTTAGGCTGTGTATCGAAGGAAACTTAAACATTCGCACCACCCCTCTGTAAAATCAGGGTATATACAGACTTAGATTTCCTTTTCAATTTAAACGTATAAATGTTAATAAATTGTTCTAACATCCAGGGTTTGTTCTCCAACTTTTCATATTCAGAAAGAACAGTGCTTACCCCACGAGATTTGTACTGCAAATGAAGAAAAAAATATATTTTTGAATGAAAATGTATACATCTACCAGTTTCTTTGTGTGTATTTCAAATACAAGCTATTTTGAGTGAATTCCACTAAAAATTTTCATTTAAATGCCTGGCGACAAATGAGTTTTTTTCTACTTTTGATTAACCTTTCTTATGACATATAGACATCATCTTTATTAGTATTGAGGAGAAAATCTGCTATATGCCCTATAGAGCTAAGGCTTCGATTAGCAGACTTCATAGTCCCAAGATCCATATCACCATTACACAGGACTGAGGCCTCCTGCCCTGCCCTACTACAACTCACAGATGAAGAGAGTAGAAGAAACAAGACTTCACTTACTCCAGTGACCTGCTAAGCATTTAAATGTATAACTAGTTTTGTATCATATGCAAGATAGACTCCCAAATAAGCCTTTCATATCAGCAAACAGAACAATTTTGATCCTATCAAACTGTCTTTCCAGCATTTTTGGTCCTGCCAGTAAGGCTACAGATATGGAAGAAAATATCTAAGTATCATAAAATAGAAGTGCCTTAAAAATATGAGTTCTCCTATAATTAATATATAACTGCAACGCATTTTCAATTATAGGCCAAATGGACTTTTAAATGAGAAGTAGTTATTTAAAGATTCACTTGAAAATAGTAATGCTCAAGCTCAGTCAAGGAAAGCGTAACAGGATAGTAAGGAGTTGAAGGATGACTTGATATCCATCCGGAAAAACAAATCGGATCGTTATGTTAAATCATTACCCCAAATGAATTCCAGTTGCGATAATGACTTCTTAGAAGAAAGCCTAGGAGACTATACATACAATCTAAGGAGGACGGCCTCTTAATAAGAAGACTGCAAACCTAGCAGTAGTAATGAAAAGACAGATACAGATGACTATATAAAAATTAAAAAAGAGCAAATACCATAAAATTTATAAACAAGTTATATAAATGGTAATACGATGCAAAATTATGATACGATGTTACAATCAGGATGTTAACATTGATACAGTCAAAGAATAATTCCATCAGTCCAAGGGTCTCCCTTGTTGCCCTTTTATAACCACACCCGATTCCTGCCTATCTCCCAGCTCTTTTAGAGCCCTGGAATCCACTAAATGATCCTCCATTTCTAAATGTTGTTATTTCAAGAATATTATATAAATAAAATCATATAGTATGTAAGCTCCTGAGATTGACATTTTCACTTAGTATAATTCCCTGGAGATGAATCCAAGTTGTTACATATATGCATCAATAGTTTGTTCATTTTTATTGCTGAGTAATATTCTATGGAATGGATATATCACAGTTTAACTATTAACTGATTGAAGGTAATTTTATTTATTTACAGTTTTTGGCAATTACAAATAGGACTGTTGTGAGCGTTCATGTGCATGTTTTTTGTGTGTAAACGTAAGTCATCATTTCTCTGGAAAAAATGGTCAAGAGTGCAATTGCTGGGTAGTTTCATAATTTCATATTTAGTTATGTATGGAGCTTCCACCCTTTTTCCCACAGTGGCTGAACCATTTTGCATTGTCATTAGCAATGTATTACTAATTCAATTTCTTCACATTCTCATCAACACTTGATATTGTCATTATTTTTTCTTAGCCATCCTGATAGGTGTCCAGTAAAATCCTCTTGTGGTTTTAATTTGCATGTTCATGATGACAAATTATGTTGAAAACCTTTTCACATGTTTATTTGACATCTGAATATTTTCTCACTGGATTTTTTTTTTACTGTTTTGTTTATTATTATTATTTCTATTGTGGTAAGACTGGAGTTTTGAGAGTTCTTTATATATTTTAGATACTGGATCTTTGTCAGCTATGTGGTTTACAAATATGTTCTCCCAGCCTGTACTCTGTCTTTTTAGCATCTTAACAGGTTCACACAGAGAGCAAAATTTTTTAATTTTAGTTTTGATAAAGTCCAATTTATCAAATTTTCCTTTTAAAGATGGTGCTTTGGCTGTCAAGTTTATGACCTCTGCCTGGATTTGCAAAAATGGTCTCCCATGTTTCTTCTACATGTTTTATAGTTTTACATTTTAACTTTAAATCTACAATCCATTCTGAGTTACATTTTGTATGAATTGTGAAGTTTAAGTCGAGGTTCATGTTTTTGCCAATGGATATCCAATGGTTCTAGCACCATTTGTTGAAAATACTTTTTTTCTCCATTGAATTGCTTTTACACCTTTGCAAAATCTGTTAAGAATACTAGTATAGGTCTATTTCTGTGTTTTGTTTTTTTATTCTGTTCCATTGATCTATGCAACTATCCGTCTAACAGTGCTACATTATCTTGATTGCTGTAGGTATATAATAGGTCTTAAAAACACATAGAGTGATTACACCAACTTTACTCTCCTTTTCCAAGATTTTAGCTATTTTAGAAACTGTATGTTCTCACATAAATTACAGAATAAGTTGTCTATGATAAAAACATGCCTGAGGCCAGCCGAGTGGCACGATGGTTAAGAACTGACTTGGGACGCCAGAGGGCCCCGGTTCGGATCCCACATATGAGGGTCAGTGACACTGCCCTCCACAGCTAAGATGCTCAACAACAGCTCAACCTGGAGCTGGGCTGCCGTGAGTTGCCGGCGATGGCGTAGGCTGCAGCCCCTGTGGCAGTGGGTTGCCATGGCCTACCATGTGTAGCCAGCAGCCAGCATGAGTGGCCAGCATCCGCCGTGAGCGGCCGTCCAGAAGTCGGCGACTGATCTGCCTCACCTGGGAAGAGCGCAATGATGGTGCCAACTTGGGCCAGTGAAGCAACGTCCTCCACAACTAGACTGAAGAACAAAAGGACAGCAACTTGTCTGTTCCCCTTCCCCCAATTCCCCAGCACTGTTCCCTTCCCCCCAATACCCCAATAAAAATCTTTTAAAAAATGCCTGAATGGTGACAGGAATTGTATTAAACCTGTGGGTTAATTTGTGGAAAAGTGACATCTGTACTATATTGAGATTTCCAATTCATAAACATGGTATGTCTCTCCATTTTCAAGGTCTTCCTTGATTTCTTTCATGAGCATTTTGTAAATTTCCGAATACAAATTCTGTACATGTTTTATTAAGTTTATATCTAAATATATCTTTATATTAATTTCCAATTTGTGCACTTTATTTTTTTTTCTTAATTCACTGGTAAGTCTCTTTAGTACAATGTTGAATAAAACATTATGAGAGTAGACATTCGTGCCTTATTCCTGATCTTAGAGAGAACACATCAGTCTTTCACTGTTAATTGTAATGTATGCTGTAAAGGTCTATCTATGGCTCTTACCAACAATGCCAAGTGTCATGTATCCACCATTATAATATCAATCAGAATAGTTTCACCATCTCAGTAAATGCCCTTTACTTAACCTATTCAGTCTCCCTCCCCAAGCCCCTAGCAATTATTTATTATTTTACTGTTGCTATAGTTTTGTTTTTTCAAAAATATTATATAAATAGAACCATACCGTATCTAACCTTTCCAGACTGGCTTCTTTACTTTATAATAGCCATTTATGATGCATGTATGTCTTTCTCTGAATTGATATTTCATTCCTTTTTATTGATGAATACTATTCCATTGCATGAATGTACAACAGTTTATTTAACTATTCACCTATTGAAAGACATCTTGGTTGCATCCAGTATTTGGTGACTATGAATTAAGCTGCTATAAATATTCATGTGAATGTTTTCTTCTTGACATATTTTCATCTCAGTTGGATAAATACCTAGGAACATGAAGGCTGGATTGTGTGGTAAGACTATGTTCATCTAAACCTATGTAACTGTACTAACCATTGTTAACCCAATATACTTTAATTTAAAAAATAAAAAAGGGCCGGCCGCGTGGC
>NW_017731453.1:2859260-2884214 GCF_001890085.2 Hipposideros armiger | reverse complement strand
CGAGCTCTGAGCAACAGCGGTTCGATTGCCGGCCCAAGCTGAGCAGCCACTGAGCTGCCAACAGGTGGCAGGATGGCTCAGCTTAAAAAAAAAAAAAGAAATGAGAGTTGTAGTTACTCTAAATCTTTGCAGGCAATTGGTTTTGTCAGTGTTTTGAATTTTAGCCATTCTAGTAGGTGTGTAGTGGTAGCTCATTGTTATTTTAATTTGAAATTCCCTATGATAATGATGTTCAGCCATTTTTTCATGTGCTTATTTGTCATCTGCTTATATTCTTTGTTGTGGTGTCAGTTCAGATCTCTTACCCATGTTTAATTAGGTTCTTTGTTATCTTTATATTGACTTTAATAGTTCTGTGTAGATTTTAGTAAACATAACTGATCAGCTGTTTTACTCTTATTTTCTCCCAGTTAGTAGCTTGTCTTCTTCTCTTAACATTATCTTTCACCAAAAAGTAGTTTTTATGTTTAATAAAGTCCAACTTATCAATATTTCTTTCATGGCTTGTGCTTTTAATGTTGTATCTAAAAATTCAACACCAAACACAAGGTAATGTACATTTTCTCTTATTTTTTCATCTATAAATTTTGTAGTCTTGCATTTCATGTTAGGTTCTATGATTTATTTTGAGTTAATTTTTTGAATTGTGTACGATTATTTTTCTATGTTCATCTTTTTGTATATAGATGTCTAATTGCTCAGTTACCATTTGTTGAAAAGTCTCCATTTCAACTTTATTGAAAATCAGTTGATTATATTTTTGTGGTCTATTTCTGGGCTCTGTTTTGTTTCATAGATCTGTGAGTCTTTTTTTTTTATCAATACCAAGGTATCTTTATTATGACAGCTTTATAGTAAGTCTTAAAATTGGGTAATATGACCTTCCAACTTTGTTCTTTTTCTTCACCATTGTGTTGACTATTTTAATTATTTGCCTTTCCATGTAAACTCCAGAATCACTTTGTCAATATTTGGATAATAGCTTGCTGGGATTTTTATTGAAATTGTGTTGAGTCTATACATACATTTGCAAGAAATGACATATTAACAATAATGAGTCTTCTAGTCAATTAACATGGAATACCTCTCCATTGCTTTATTTAGATCTTCTCTCATTTCTTTCATTACTGTTTTGTAATTTCCTACATACTGATCCTGTAGATTTACTTCATATTTTTACTTTTTGGTGCTGTTTCAAAGGTTTTTGTTTTTTAGTTCAAATTTCAAAATGTTCACCGTAGGTATATAAGAAAACAACTGACTTTTGTAGATTGACCTTACATCCTGGGACTATGCTACAGTGGCTTATGTTAGGAATTTTGTTTGTCTGAGAAAGTTTTTTTATCTGCTTCATTTTTAAAGAATTTTGCTGGTTATAGAATTCTACGATGATATTGTTTTTCTTTCAGCACTTTAAATATTTCATTCTACTTCGTCTTGCTTCCAAGAAGTTCTCTGTAAATTGTTATCCCTGTTTCTTTATAGGAAAATTGTTTTTCTTCAGGCTTTTTCTAAGGTTTTCCACTTTGCTTTTTTCTCTACTCTTTGAATGTTATATGCATAGAGGTGTGTGTGTGTGTGTGTGTGTGTATGTGTACATGTGCCTGGGTGCATGTATGTCTGTAACGTAAATATATACATGGACACATCTGGTAAGATGCGTTACAAAGCAGGAACTGTTTGTATGGAGAGAAAGGGAAACCAAACAATATAAAGAAGAAAATGATTGTACACAGTACATGTGAGTATGATGGTAGATAATACGCTTATGTAAAATTACATATGTAAATACACTTTAAAAATGAATTTATGGTCAATGGAATTGTAATAGATATGTATGATATCAGGGGGAGTGGGCAGTGGATTGGGGGAGGAGGGTTGTCACTTTGAGGGGTAAAAATATAACTATTCCACTGTGTTGTACACCTGAAACTAATTTTAAAATTAATTAATTAAATAAATAAAATAAAAAATAAAATAAAAATGAATTTATGAAAAAGAAAATATTAAATGAACTGTTTGCAAGAAATAAGGTTTTAGAGATTGTTGATTATATGAGAAGGCCACCTACATAAGACATTTCCCTCATTTCAATCAGAAGTGAAACAAAATGATCTTTCCTATGTGTGACCTTTAATCATAATCCTGCGTAGATTTGTGCAAGCAATTGATTTCTGGAATTACATAAACTAATCTTTACCAGCTTAAGATAAACTCGAGCCTTCCATTGCTTAAGGAACATCAAATAATCCATCTGAGTTGTGAATGATTTTTTTAATCTTACAGAAAAAAAGCTTCATGCATTTTGATATTTTCTGATAATAATGGACTTCAGTATCATTGTTCCTTTTTCTTTATAAAGTAATGTTACCAGGAAACTAGATATCTAGGCTAGCCTATGTACTTCCCTGAAAGAGCTTAAATGTTTGAATTGATGAAGTTAACTGTCACTCAAAATAGATAATTCATAACCTCACTATAATTAATTCTTCTAAACTAATACTGCTCCCCTTACAGTACTCACTAAGTATATAATCATTAAACAACCATTCATTTACTTTGTTTTTAAAGATATAGATACTAAAAATCTACTATGTGCCAGATTCTTTTCTAGACACTTAGGATGCAACAGTGAAAAACCGCCAACTCTTTTGGACTACATGTCATAATGGAGAGTGACACAATTAACACATGAGCCAGATAATTTCAGACAGTGTCTATGAATTGAGAACAAAGCCAAGGAAAGTAAATAGAGGGTGCTGGAATGAGGGTAGGGCCCGTTTCGGATAGGGTGACACCAAACAGAGACTTGAATCGGGAGTTGGGGAGGGTGGAGAAGAGCTACCTGAAGTGCAGGGGAAAGAGCATTTCAGGCAGAGAGAGCAGCCAAGGAAAAAAGCCCTAAGTCAGGAACAAGCTTGACATGTTCAAGGAACTGCAAAATGTCTTGTATGCAGTGAGCAATAGAGACGGAGTAGGAGGAGGGGATTCAGGAGGCAAGCACAAGCCAGAACATGTAGGGATTTGTAAGATGTGGAAGGAGTTTGCATTACATTCCAACTGTGATAGAAAGCCACCAGAGGCCCTTGAAAGGGGAAAATCACTAAAGAGGTTTATATTACACAATGCTGTTGTATTACAAAGATGGGATTTAGAATTCTATTTTGAATTCCACATTTGGGCTTTCCTTTAAATCTTGCATCACATTCACAATAATATTTCTAATAGAACAAAATGTTCGTACCTTCAGGATGAATTTCTTGAAAAAATATATAATATTTTGTGGTTAAGACTACTGAAGAGTCCCAGGCAAGCAGAAGTTGGGTTAGGGGCCCAGGTTTCTTTGTTTGAAAAGTACCTGCTGGGATGGAATACTTTCTTCCTGACTGTGTTTTGAGTGGGGCCCACTCCTTAATTCCCTGGGCTTGGAGATTTTTCATGGTTGTTTGTCTTTTTTTTTTTTTTAAAGATTTTTATTGGGTAATTGGGGGGATGGGAACAGTACTGGGGAATTAGGGGAAGGGGAACAGACAAGTTGCTGTCGTTTTGTTCTTCAATCTAGTTGTGGAGGACACTGCTTCACTGGCCCAAGTTGGCACCATCATTGCGCTCTTCCCTGGCGAGGCAGATCAGTCGCCGGCTTCTGGACGGCTGCTCACTGCGGCTGCTGGCCGCTCACGCTGGCTGCTGGCTACACACGGTAGCCCATGGCAACCCACTGCCACAGGGACTGCAGCCTACGCCGTCGCCAGCGACTCAGGGCAGCCCAGCTCCAGGTTGAGCTGTTGTTCAGCATCTTAGCTGTAGAGGGCAGTGTCACTGGCCCTCATATGTGGGATCCGAACCGGGGCCCTCTGGCATCCCAAGCGAGTTCTTAACCATCGCGCCACTCGGCCGGCCCATGGTTGTTTGTCTTGAGTGAAGTTTCACTTCCCAATTTGGGGGCTGGAAATTTTTTCCTGGCTCTCGGAAGACCTCACCGTTCTCTCTATTTGACCCTGTTACTTCCATGAGAAGTTCTCAGTTGACTAAAACCCCTTTCTTGAACCCCTGCTTGTCTATACAAACCACACACTGTCCATCTCCTTATTGGCATGATTTTACTAAGGATAATATATGGAACTTCACTGGCCTCTTTGGGAAATTTAAGATCTCCCCAATGTAGTTCCTCTAAAGTCTCTGCCTTCCAATCACCTCTGCTCTTCTTTCATACTTTTACGACCTTCAATCCTCCCTTCAATTAAAAATATCAAAGACAAATGTTAGAATGGAAATTCTTAAATGTCAGAATGGAAAGCTGTGTGGTCTTTGTGTCTGTTCATATGATTATGTGTGTCTATATATGTATTGTCAATGTAAGAAACATCCAAAGCTGTAGAGAATTTTCATAAGAGTTTATTTGAGCCAAACTGATGACATATGCCTGGAAACAAGATCTCAAATGCTCTGGAGAATGACAGTTTTGCAGTTTCTTTTATGCATTTGAAATTAAGGAAGATTACATGAAGGTGGGAAAAAGCAAGGCAGGAATTGGATTACAGCATACTTAACAAGATTATGTGTTCTCTTGGGGTTTAATACCCCTTTCCACAGGTATTACTTCTGGTATTTCAAAGGTCTGTTAACCTAGATGCACAAGAACAATAGACAGGGTTGGTTTAAAACCTTTCACTAAAGAATTCATAGGGCTGGGGCATGACTACCCACCATGACCTGCCCAGTTAGGAAGTTATAAGATCACCTTGTGAGGTTACTGTCCATAAAACTTTTTTTTTCATTTTCAGTATGTTATGACTTTCTGATATTTTATTACCTGTGCGCCATATTAAATAATTTATAAAATCCCTTAAAAGAGTTCCACTCAAATTGGTTTAAAGATGAATGAGCACTTATATAAATTAAATATTTTTAAAATTTCCAGAAATATAGATACTGACCCAAATGCTTTTTCAAATTCATATCACTTGGGTAAATCTTTGGCACTTAAAACTAGTTTAATATTGTTGGATTAATTTTAAAAAGCTACGTCTTATGAGTTATCAGCATTAAGTATGATATGAGCATATTTTTTATTCCACTTGGACTTACTAACCAAATAAGTTAATATTATATTTACCTGTTGTTTAAGTTTATAAAATTGTAAGTTCAACCTAAAGAAAAAAATGTACATGCAAAGATGCTGTAAAAATGAATTGATTGATACCCATTATTCATATATATCAAGAAGATAGTTCCCAAAATCTTTTTGGTAACTTGGATCCTTGGAGTTATGCTAAGTCAAGTAACAGATATGCATTATATATTTTTATTGTTTCTAAGTAAAACAAACTATTGAAACATTAATAACTCATTGCAAATTTAAGTTTATATAATTTTGGCACCCTATTTTTATAAGGTATGGAGAAGCTAAATATATTTGGGCCTATTAACAAATATATTTTCTTCACCACATTGAGAATTTATACTGAGGAAAAATATACCTATAAAAATTCTGAGATACTATATTCAGAAAATTTGTGAGTCTGCTCTTACCCCTGATGTTTCCTCTTAGTAGTTTTCCATCCACTGATATCCCCCCTCCAAACCCTGCTCCTTGGCTATAATTTCCACTTTCTTTGTTGTATTTGGAGTCGAGGCCAATCTTTTCTCCTTACTGCAAAACGCAATGGGTAGTCCCTACACCTATTGTGATAGTCCTGAATAAAGTATACCTCACTGTTTTAAAAGGTGTTATGAATATATTTTTCTTTAATGATATGCAGTTTCAATTCCCACTCCAGAGTTTCTCTGCTCTTAAGGTGAGTTTCCTCTCCAGGAAGGTTTTTATCATTGGAAAATATAAATTTCAACTCAATGGATTTTTAGGCAGAGCTAACAATGGTAGTCAGAAAATTCAACTAGAAACTAAAAATAAATGTAAAATAAGAAGTCTGACAATTAAGTTAGAAAAAGTGCTACATACCTCATTGCTGAATATCACTATGGTCACCTTTGAAGTACTCCCCTTGGGAAGCTATGCACCGATGCCAGCGCCTAGTCCACCCTTCAAAGCAATTTTGGAGCTCTTTTTCTGGAATGGCCATCTTGAGCTGTTGTCGTATTACCCTTGATGTCCTAAATGTCATCCAAATGCCTTCCTTTCAATATTTCCTTTATCTTCAGGTAAAGAAAGAAGTCATTGGTGAGTACGGAGGGTGTTCCAATACAGTGATTTGTTTACTGACTAAAAACTCCCTCACAGACAGTGCCCTGTGAGCTGGTGTATTGTTATGATGCAAGAGCCATGAATTGTTGGTGAAAAGTTCAGGTTGTCTAACTTTTTCATGCAGCTTTTTCAGCACTTTCAAATAGTAAACTTGGTTGTTTGTCCAGTTGGTACAAATTCATGATGAATAATACCGCTGATATCAAAAAAATGTTAGCAACATCATTGCAACAAGCTCACAAACCTGTCTCTCTTAGAGCTTGTATAAAAAGAAAAGCAGGAAAAACAAAAATTAAGAAATGGATAGAAAGTAAGACAGAGGTAAAAAAGAAAGAAGGGTATAAATTTTGTATAAAGAAAACAGAGGAAGACCCAGCTAAGTAGTAGTTGAAGCTTTAGCTCTTACAGATCTTGTGTGTTATCCTCTCTATCACTGTCCTTTGAAATGGTAATTAGCAGATTAACCACCTTTCACAGCTATTTAAGGACTTTTTCTCCTTAATTTGAAGGTCTTTGTTCTGTGAGATCTAAGACTTTGCCCATGAAAGACTCAAAATATTTTTACTTCCTTCTCTTGCTTTTGGGATACTTTTGTTTATATAAGGATTGGGGGCAGATGTGCTCCTAGACTTTGAATCAATTGTAGTTACTTCCTCTGGGAAACTCTCCTAATCTCCCAAGAGCACTCACTTTCACAGCTCCAACCCATGCTTGCAATTATAGCTGGTTATAATACTATATATCTCTTACTGAAACCACAGGCCAACTGAGTCGGTGGCTTGTGCTGCTTGCACTGCTCAGCCTATATATATAGGAGTTGGGTCATAGAATAAATGTTTATTATCAGAGCACCGGTGGTCTGAGAAGGCAGCAGGTTAACACCTTCAAAAACTGCCTTAACTTTCTCAGACTGACTTGGGGTTGTGAAGGGAAAATCTGGGCGTTCTTCCAGAGGCTACAGTGATGGTTCCAGGGGTATGCCTGGAGGCTTCCCTCTGGCGATGTGGCTCTCCAGTGGCATCAGCAATCCAGGGACAATGATGGGAGTAGCCTGGAAACAATGCTACACCATTTGAGATTGTGATCAATAAGCCTGAGGCTATTAATCATAAGTTTTAGGATAATTTTCGAAAACAGGGAATGGGTGGGACAGGGGACATTCCTATCTCAAGCCACAGGGTGATGATCTATTGTTAAACTATAGGTCAAGGAAAGGTGAGGCCAGGGTCCCAACCAGGCCCTGCTTCATTACTACCATTTAAAAATTATCAGTTTACTTTTCAGTGTCTCCTACTACATCGTAAAATTCTCTAGGGCTGTGGCTGTATTTGGTCATGTTTGTCTGACATGTGGTATGAACTCAGCAAATGATTACTGAATTCCTTCTTCACTGATTGGCCAACTTAAGTAATGGATTTATGAAAGATATTGTTACCCTGCTAAAGATATTGTTAAGATATTGTTACCATGTTCGACTGCTCACTGCACAAAAGCCTAAACTCGAGAAGGGTGGTTGGTGGAAAGAAAAGCAGGTTTATTCAAAGTGCTGGTATTCTGGGAAGATGGCAGACTCAAGTCTAAATGCCATTTCTCCCCTCAGGATGGGGCCAAAATGTTTTATAGGCAAGCAAGGAGAGGCAGAACAAAATCAGGAGAAGTTGGTCAGGGAATTCCTGGAAAAAGGCGCTTCCCAGACATTGGTTTCAAGGATTGGTTTCAAGGATTGTTTCAAGGATAGGAGTGGATCTTATGCAGATGTAAAAACTTTCAAGTCATTGAGCCAGATATGTATATGGTCTGAAGTAAATAGAATCACAGATACTGGCATGCATGGTAAGCACCTGGGGTGCCAAAAAAAGTATTCAAGTGGATACTTGGGTCAACGTTGCTCAACCAGTAATTCGCTACAATCAGAAGTGTCTGGATGCTAATGGTAACCACTTTGAGCACCTCTTGTAATTGCAGAAGTCAAACATGGCTTGTATTCATTTTTTATTTTTTAAAAGATTTTTATTGGGGAATTGGGGGATGGGAACAATGCTGGGGAATTGGGGGAAGGGGAACAGACAAGTTGCTGTCCTTTTGTTCTTCAGTCTAGTTGTGGAGGACGTTGCTTCACTGGCCCAAGTTGGCACCATCATTGCACTCTTCCCGGGTGAGACAGATCAGTCACTGGCTTCTGGACAGCCGCTCACGGCGGCTGCTGGCCACTCACACTGGCTGCTGGCTACACACGGTAGCCCATGGAAACCCACTGCAGCAGGGGCTGCAGCCTACGCCGTCGCCGGCGACTCATGGCAGCCCAGCTCCAGGTCGAGCTGTTGTTCAGCATCTTAGCTATGGAGGGCAGTGTCACTGGCCCTCATATGTGGGATCCGAACCGAGGCCTTCTGGCATCCCAAGCCAGCTCTTAACCAATGCACCACTTGGCCAGCCCTGTATTCATTTTTTGTTATTGGTGTATATTGAGTATTACAACTTTAATAGGTTTTTTTCCTTTCTTAAAATGGGTATACATTTTTTTGGCACCCTCTCTATATAATAAACAGAATCAGAATCATTAAAGTTTGGCAGGAGGGAAGGAAGCAAAGAAAAAAATTTCAAAATATCCCAAACTAAACTACACTATACCTCTTACTTACTATTGACAAAATATGCTTCATTAAGCTCATAGAAAGGAAAGCCAATTAAATATGTGTATATATATGTATATATGAAAATTCCTATTCCTTCTTGCTGTTATTTAAAAATTACAAAACTCAAATGTTGAAATTTGATACAAGCAATGGAAATATATAAAACACATAGAAAAAACACAATTGATAGTCTAATTTGAAACAAAACTAAACTGGTTTTTATGTTGATGAATGAGAAAGAGAGAGAGGGGAGAGAGAGAAAGAGAGAGAGAGAGAGAGAGAGAGAGAGAGAGAGAGAGAGAGAGAGATCCAAATTTAGAGAGAATGGAGATGGAAGAAGAACTAAAGTAACTATAACCTCTATACTTCGATTTTAATAGTTATTGAATTATTCATCATTTTAAATTTGTCTATATCTTTCAAAATCTCTTTATTAGCATTTCGATCATAAGTGTGTTAAAATTAGTTAAAACTTCAATGGTTTACCTATTGATTAAGTGTCTTAAAAATCTGGGAAAGATGATAAATAAGAGGCAATATTTGTGGCATTCTGAGTACAGGAAAAATGTCCCCATTTCTCTTAGCTGTGTCACATTGAACAATGTACAGTTTTAAAACATCTCATCTTTTACTCTTAATTCATTCCAAAACTTTAAATGGGAATTTCTGACTCTAAAAAAATAGAGTAAAAGCTAGTCTAACTTTTTTTTTCTTGAGGAAATTCTCCCTCAAGCCCAGCTTTATTGTATCACTTGCGTGGATTCATAGTCCATATGGCTTTGGAAATTATGTCTCTCCTGAAATTTATATAAAAGCTTTTAGATTCTAAGAAATTGGTTGGGGAAGGGGAAATAAAGAAGAAATATGGATGTTGACTGACAGAATGAATGTTATAAAATGCATTTGCCAAATTGAAATGATATGAATTTAACAAAGCTAATAATTACTACTGAGATCCAAGCTACTTGTAGTATGTACCCATCAGTACACACTTTTGTAGACATATGTGGGGTGGTGGAGCAGGGCCACTTAGCTAGGCATGAATGGGAACAGAAACAAATTTAGGTATTGTGCTTACCTTCAAGTCCCTTACTATCTTGTGCAGAAGGTGAGACAAATATATGACGTCCAAGAATTAAGTTTGTGAACTTGTTGCAACAATGTTGCTAACCTTTTTTGATCCCTCTGATATCAGAGGGGTTATTCATTATGAATTTGTATCAACTGGACAAGCAGTGAACCGAGATTACTATTTGGAACTACTTAAAAGGCTGTGTGAAAAAGTAGACGACCTGAACTTTTCACCCATAATTCATGGCTCTTGCATTACGACAATGCACCAGCTCACACGGCCCTGTCTGTGAGGGAGTTTTAGCCAGTAAACGAATAACTGTATCAAAACACCTTCCCTTCTCACCTTATCTGGCCCCCAGTGGCTTCTTTCTTTACCCGAAGATAAAGAAGATATTGAAAGGAAGACATTTTGATGACATTGAGGACATGAAGGGTAATACGACAACAGCTCTGATGGCCGTTCCAGAAAAAGAGTTCCAAAATTGCTTTGAAAGGTGGACTAGGCACTGGCATCGGTGCATAGCTTCCCAATGGGAGTACTTCGAAGGTGACCATAGTGATATTCAGCAATGAGGTATGCAGCACTTTTTCTAGAATGAGTTCGTGCAATTAATTGTCAGACCTCATAGAAATGACAGTACTGGAAGTGGCAGAATATAGTGCATGTCAGGATAAAAGTGCAGGGCACAATGTGTGGTCTAAACAGACAAGAGTACAACATCCCCACAGGGACAGAGAAACACGTTTATGAAAGATAGGGCATTGCACATGGGGTTAGGCAGCATGTCCACCATAGCATTTTATAACTTGGTCTAGCAAGGTCCATCAGCTCAGCCACTCTTCTACAGTAACAAATTTCTTTGTCTTTGGAATAATTTTTTTGAAACGTTGATGTCTATCATTGACTTTCAACCCCATCATAGGTTTTTGTAAAAATATTGCATAAGCTTACCTAGGAATAGCTTTGAGACTACTGTTGGCCAGCTGCAATACAATGATCTGAGTTCACATAACTGTAAAACCTCCAAATCCTTTTGGTTTCTGTTGTTGCACTCGTAAATGAATGACACGGGGGTTTCCTCTACGTAAATCTGTTCCTACAATATTACAGTGTTGACCTGTTTTTTTCATCCCCTTCTCCTCAGAGTTCTTATGAACTTCTAAAATGGAAGACAGGTACTCAAAACACAGTTAAAACAGTTTAATTACTATACACTTGGGAGGGGCAAGGAGAAGGCTTCTGATCTTTTTGTTGGTTGTATGGATATGTTTATTCTGTGGAAAATAATTGAAATATCAGAAAAACAACAACATTGAGATATCCACTTATTATATGTGAACTTTTCTGTATATACATTGTATTTCAATAAAAAGTTAAAAAAGGAAAGTTAAGAAAAAAGAAAAGTATACTTAACAAATCAGTCTTACCTCGGTGATTGCTCTATGAAATAGACAACCCCTTGTTTCCATTCTGCCAAACTGAGTATTAGTCACTAAATAATGGCTGAATCTTTAAGGAATCTGTATGTTTGAGTTTATTTGATTCCTTAGCATGCCCTGGAGAAGATTCAGATGAATTGTATATCTGTATGGAGTTTGACACTAATGACAACTGGTTGCCTCTGTTTGTACAGGAACCCACAACCCTCTCGCAAACATTCTAGTCAGTTCTTCCAAAGAGCTGGGACAATTCTTCATTTTCCAACTTATCAACATCTTCCTCTGACCCCATATTGGCCCTGCTCCTTTTTAGATGCCATTTCTCTACTCGGTCCTTTACTGAAAGCAAGAGCTTTATTTTCAGACCTTCAAGAGAACCTGTCCCTCCACCAAAGCATGGCAATTTTCCTGTGACTCATATCACAATAGAGAGTTATTTTTCTGTCCTCTATTGTAACATTAAGTTAGGAAACAGGTTTGATATAGATTTATGATCTTTTGCTTTCAATGTACGTACATAAATAAGTCCTGCTTCTTTGAAGCACTCCTTGCAACACTCTATCCTATTTTTGAGAGGTCATAACCTTCAGAGATGGCATTTTATTATTCACAGGTAGCTAAATATTTCATGATCCAATGGTCTTGTGAATATTTTCTTTTATTGTTATTTTCATAAATAATTCTCAGTTTCTATTAAACTTGGGAGCAAGTCATCCTTAAAACATCTGTACAAATGAAAGCAAAACAAGGTCAACTGGCATCTTCCAAAACTTGCATATTCTGTTGTCTCTGGTTTGTACTTCGTACTGAGGTGGTTGCCCCTCCCCCACAAAGCAGAGTGACTGGCATATAGTAGGAACTCAACAAATGCCTACTAAAACAATGAGTGCTGCTTCTTCCATGTTTCTGTACCTCTTCTGCTCTTTCTTAATTCCAAAGGACCCTGCACATTAAGAAAACTAAGCAACCTTATCAATATGTTGAGAAGTAGTCTGAGAGCCAATAATTTGAGAATATCACAATTCCCTTGTTGCAGACCCTTGGGGGAAAGAACTTGAGGTATGGGAGGGATAGATGGGTCAGTCACATAGGATGTTTTAGTCCAACCAATTCTGTTCCATTTTACTATTACTGTTTTGTTTTTAGTTCTGGTAATAGACTGCCAAATATAAAGATACCCGTTACTGCTTGGAATTCACATCTGTGCCTTTGTTTCCATGTTTTATCATAAAATATATTTATTTAAATGTGTGATTTCAGAACCGTTGCTAGATTATACATTGTAATTTTATTATTCTTAAGACTATAGATTCCCCAAAAAACAGGTTTGCACAACCTAATGAAAGTCATTGATTGACAAGGGTCTTTTGAGAAAAAAGACGTGAGCTGAAATCCTTGTATTCAGATAAGCTGAGATCTTTGTATTCAGATGACATTTTATCCAGCGTTATGTGACACATGCACTACTTTGCTTCTATACATATGCATTTTCACTTCTTTGTAGAATTTAACATTATTGACAGTCTTATCCTGTCAGCAACCTTCCCATGGATTCCACAGTATCGCATTCTGTTAGGCCCCATCCTACGTCTCAGGTAGTTACTTCTCAGGACCCATTCATGGCTTCTCTACTTCTCAAAATGTGAACATTGCTCAAAATTCTATCTTTGCATTGTCTTTTTTATTTCCTATCGGGGTGTACTTCTTGATCACATGCACACAAGCATAGCTTTTATGTGCATATCCATCACATCCATTTCTACAGTGTTTTCCATAACAAAAAAAGGAAGTGTAGTCGTGGACAAAAAGTGAGATATTTGAGTTTAAAACTAGAGAAATTAAATTGTTTCAGGTGTTGACAAGATCTGGGGGAGGATCATGGGACAACATCACTGGAGGAGAGTAGAAAGGATACACTTTAACAACAAAAAAGTCAAGGCACTAAGAAGTGCTATTCGGGTCATTCTAAAACCATGAAAGAAGATGACAGGGCTTGCGACGGGGAAAATTATGAGAATGTATCAAATACTTCAATGTCAGCAAACTTCTTTTATCAGGGGCCTGCTAGTAAATATTTTAAGCTTTGCAGGTCATATGGTCTCTGTTTCACTTACTCAAATCTGTTGCTGTAGTGCAAAAAAAGTTATAGACACTACCTTAAGCAAACAAGCATGTCTGTATGCCAATAAAATTTATTTCCAAAATAGAGCAGAATAAATTTGGCCCATGAGCTATAGTTTATTGATCCCCAAATTAGGGGATTAAACAATAAGTTAGTATGTGGAAAAACAAAGATATTTAGAAGGTGAAATAGTTGAATGTCATAAGCCTCAAACAAACAAAGAATTTTACATGAGCATGGTGGACTAATGATCTAGAAGTAAGCTAAAGATATCATTTCTTGACCTTAAAGTAGCTGGAGAACAGAAAACACGAGCATCTATTTTGAGAGGGCTTTTAGAAAAGTAATGAATATTCAGTATCAGTAAAGACAAGAGAAGTTGTCTAAACAAGAAGTTGAGGATGTGGGGTAATTGTAAACCACAGAATGAGGGTGTGGGTGGGTGGCAAGGTCAAGATTCTACTGATGTCTTCTGTAGACAAGTCCAATGCTAGTTCCATCTCTTTAGACCTGAAACATAACTTCTCATTAAGTAAATGATTTCAGTGCTTTGAAAGGCGTGTGTTTTTCTCATTGCTTCCTGAATATAATTCAAAGCCAGGTAAATTCTGATTCTTTTTTTATTTTTTGATAACTTTGCAAAGCTCTTTATATTAAGACTTGCACAAGGGGGAATTTGTCATCTATTATTTACATATGTATATGCATTAACACACCACATTCCTTAGATATTGGTAAAAATTCAAAATGTTATGTATAATAACTATACAATTTATAACACAATTTATTTTAAAATGGATTACAATTAATCTTCAAGTTCTTTGCTGTTCACTATGGTAACCACAGAAAAACCTGGCTTTGAACTTTTCGTAAGTTCCACAATGATTTATTATTCAAAATTATACCAGAGTAAATTTGAGCTGTAAAACATGACCTTTTTAGTGTCCTATTTCCTGAAACCTAGCCCAAAGTGACTCAATATCATAAATCGTCAGGATTCTCTTCAAATCAAAATGTACAGAGCACTGTTATTTTGTTCTGGAACAATACTACAATAAGCCAAATTGAATACAAGCACACGCATGTGCACAAACACACACAAAAGTAGATTTGCACAACACAACTTCCGGGGACATACTCCCAAGAAGAAAATCTCTGCTAGAACTGTCATTCTACTTTACTGTCTGTTGGGAATAATTTTGTTGGAAACGTGATTTAAGACAGTATCTCTGTCATACTCAATTCTGACATGAGACTTCTCGTGTGCTATCTCGCCATTTCCATTCTGTGAGATTGTGTGGTCTTTCACAGCATGGTGTCCTCCTTCCAGTGGATTCTGCAGTATGATTTGAGTACTGTACTATGTCGGACAATTAATTTCACAAACTCATCCTAGAAAAAGTGCTACATACCTCATTGCTGAATATCACTATGGTCACCTTCCAAGTACACCCCTTGGGAAGCTTTGCACTAATGCCAGCGCCTAGTCCACCCTTCAAAGCAATTTTGGAACTCTTTTTCTGGAATGGCCATCAGAGCTGTCATCATATTGCCCTTGATGCCCTGAATGTCCTCAAAATGTCTTCCTTTCCATATTTCCTTTATCTTCTGGTAAAGAAAGAATTAATTGGGGGCCAGATCACATAAGTAGGGAGGGTGTTCCAATACAGTGATTTGTTTACTGGCTAAAAACTCCCTCACAGACAGTGCTGTGCGAACTTGTGGGTGCATTGTTGTGATGCAAGAGCCAGAAATTGTTGGCGAAAAGTTCAGGTCATCTAACTTTTTCACACAGCCTTTTTAGCACTTCCAAATAGTAAACTTGGTTCACTGTTTGTCCAGTTGGTACAAATTAATAATGAATAATCCCTCTTATATCAAAAAAAGGTTAGTAACATCATTGCAACAAGTTCGCAAATATAATTGTCAGACTTTGTATATCATTAATAACAATAGCTACCATGTTCATTACTTTTTAATGTAGTAAGCACTGTGCTGTGTGCTATACATACACCATTTAATGTATTCCACACAGTAGTTTTATGAATTATCCCAATTTTATAGATGCAGACACTAAGGCTCAGAAACAGCACATGAACACATGACCCGAAAATGATGTGAACAAAATTTGAGCTAGAGTCTGTATGATCTCAAAACAATTATTCTTTCTGAATCTCCTAGTGAAGTTCATCAAATATTAAGTAATATATCCACCCTTTAGGGTTATGATAAGATTACTGAGATTAGTAGAATTATTTAAACAATTTCCTAGGAAATATTTTGAATAATGAGAAAATACAAATAAGAGAAGAAAAGGAAATAAATATCCTACTTCATTGAAATAAGAACCTTTCACAAATTTAGTGTCTACAATTTCAGATGTTTTTCTCTGTATATGTTGTAACATGAGATCTTAAAATAAATATGATCTTATTATTGTAACCTAATTTTTTTGTCCCATTAGTAAGTTGTAAACACATCTCCATGTTAGTAAGTGTATGCCTGCTAGGTTAGATTTCAAAAAAGGCAGGCACATTATTTTATGATCTGAATATAGTGTCCATCTTTAATCAATCTTTTATTGTTAGATATAGTCATTACATAAAACTGTTGTTTTTTTATTATTAAAAATTGTGTGATAAACATCCTAGTATGTACATCTCTTCATGCATCTCTAAATATTTCTTTAAGACTAACAGAATGACTGTTTATTATTTATTTGGATGCAACAATTATGACTTGAGGAACTCTGTGCTACCTGGCAGGATGCTAGGCACAGAGAAGCCAGATTGGAGGACCCAGGAAAAAAAGCCATTTATCTGTATGTAGAAACTTGATATATTATAGAAGTGACATTACAAATCAGTGGTGGTGGAATTGATTATTTAAACATATTATTGAAGCAATTGTTTATGCAAAAGTAGAAATAAAATTAAATCCTTAACTTATACCATATCACAAAAATAAATTCCCAGTGGATTAAAGTTATATGTGAACATTAAAAAAAAAGTAAAACATTACAAGAAATATAAGCAAATGCCTTAAAACCTGGGGTAAGCAAGAATTCCTTAAATAAAATTGAAGTAGAACAAATCATAAGAGACAATATTGATAATTATGACTACATTATGATTTAAAACTTCTATGTATCAAAAGATACCACAAAATTAAATACAAGCCAGAGACTTGGAAAAGATATTTGGGATATAATATTGGGTCTTCAGAAAAGTAATGACGTATTTTGTCTATGTTTTTCAAAGGTCGTTTATTTATATAAAGAACAAAGATCAATAAATGATATATTGCCTGCTTTGTTCGATAACCTTTTGCCATCTTTCAGTGAGCTGCATAATTCCTAGTTCATAGAAGGACCTGTCTTTATTTGCAAAAAAACTGAATAAGGTGCTGATTTACAGCCTCATCTGAATTGAATGTCATACCACACAAGGAGTTTTGAAGAGAGAGAAACAAGTGGAAGTCTGACGATGCAAGGTCAGGCAAGTATGGTGGGTGTGGCAACACATCCCATCCAAGCTCCAATAATCTTTGACGGGTGATCAAACTTGTGTGTGGTCTCACGTTGTGGTGAGGGAACACAACGCCTTTACAATTAACAAACTTTGGACATTTCTGGATGATGGATTCATTCAACCTGTCCAATTGCCGACAGTACACATTCGAATTGATTGTTTGGTTCCTTGGTAGGAGCTTGAAAAACACGACACCTTTAAAATCCCACCACACTGAGAGCATAACCTTCCTCTGATGAATGTCTGCTTTCGATGTCATTTGAGGCGAATCACCACGTCGGGACCAAGACTGTTTGCACACCACATTGTTGTAAACAATCCACTTCTCATCACCAGTTATCAGTCGCTTCAAAAAAGGATCGTTTTCCTCACTTTTAATGAGCATATTGCAGATGTTTATACGCGCCGTCAAATGAACTTCTTTGAGCTCATGTGGAACTCAAATATCGAGCTTGCTTACATATCCCAGCTTTTTCAGGTGGTCGTGAATGCTTGAGTGATGGGTGTTCAATGTTTCTGCAATCTCTCGTGTCATGTAACATGGGTTTGACTCGATCGATGCCTTTGTTTTGTCGTCATCAACCTCGGTGGGCCTCCCTGACCCAGGAGCGTCATTGAGATCAAAATCACCAGCATGGAATTTTGTGACCCATAGTTGTCACTGATGTTCTTGTAGAGCATTGTCACCATAAACTTTATGCAACTTTTCACAAGCTTGACGCACGTTCTTCCCTTTATGTAAGTAAAACAGTAAAATATGGCAAAAATGCAGTTTGGTCTTCCATCTTCAACTTGTTGTAAAATCTCCAAAACTCAACCAAATTGCTCAATTTTTTTTAGAATGAAGCTAGAACTGTCAGTTGTCAAATGACATAGCAATAACATAGATGTGAATGACTCTAGTTTTTCCAAAAATGAACTATTGCCATCTGTTGCAAACATGCATCATGACTTTTCCAAAGACCCAATAACTGATATTTACCTATGGGATATTTAAATAGCTCCTATACTAGAATATAAGCTCTACAAAGGCAGAGATTTTTTATCTATTTTGTTTACTGCTAGATCCCCAGTACCTATTGAGCAAATAGTAAATGATCAATAAATATTGGTTGAATGAATAAACTCCCATACAACAACAACAAAAAAGAGCAAACACATTAACAGCTGATTTACAGAGAAGTAAATTAGCCAATAAACATGTGCAAAAACTCAATGAACTCATTAGGTATGAAGAGAATGCTAATTAAAATTAAAATGATATATTGAACAATTTCATTCCCTTAGAGTAGCAAAAATAAAAAAGATGGATTATACAAATATTGATAAGGGACTGGTAAACCAGAAGTTTTCATCTACTATAATTTGGCATCAAGATTGTTACAACCATTTTGGAGATAGGTTTGGCAATATCTGGTCAAATTGAAGGTGCCCATACCCAGAGTACACTATGACCTACCAATTCCATCTCCTCATATACATTAATAGGGGAATGTGTAAATAAATTGTGGTAAATTTAGATAATGAAGTTCTAAGAGCAGTTAAAATGAAAACAAACAAACTTTCTATCAAATAAAAACCTTTAAAAATAACAATACTAAGTGAAAAATGCAAGGTACACATGAATATGCAGTGTTATTCCATTTAATAAACTTTTAAACACAAAAACTATATTATGTGTTGATCATTGCTATATACCTTATAATGTAAAAGTATAAAAATAGACAGTAAGTATAAAGAGTAACTTCAAGATAGTAATTTCACTAAGTAAATAAAGAAGGGGAAAAGATGGAAAGAGGTTCACTTGTATCTCCATTTAATTGTGGATCATGAATACATAAGTGTTTGCTACAGTTATTCAGATACTTTCTTCATATTAAATGTGGTTCATAAAGAAAATGGATTGAATATGAGCTAAGGTCGTATTGGTAGCTTTGCACAGAAAAGGAAAGAAAACAAGTATAACATATTGGCTTTCATAATAGAAAAATATCCTTCTCCAATACCTCTCATTCTCCCTTTCTTTTCACCTGAACATACGAGGTAGGACAATTAAGTTTGTGAACTTGTTGCAATGATGTTGCTAAAATTTTTTGATATCAGAGGAATTATTCATTATGAATTTATGCCAAATGGACAGTTAACCAAATTTACTATTTAGAAGTGCTGAAAAGGCTGCGTGAAAAAGTTAGACAACCTGAACGTTTCATCAACAATTCATGGCACTTGCATCATGACAATGCTCGACAAAGCTCTCACGGCACTGTCTGTGAGGGAGTTTTTAGCCAGTAAACAAATAACTGCATTGGAACACCATCAATAAGTGTTTTGTAACATCATCAGTTACTCATTTGGGAAATCCTGGTTTACCATGTTACACAGATCTATATGTTAATACATTTAATTATATAATATAAAAACACATTTGTTAATATCACCACCAATCTCATCAGAAGTGTCTAAGAATTGAGAGGCTATCAAGTTTATAGGGTCTCTTCAAATCATCCAAAATTCTATTTATTGTTTGAAAGTTCAAAATTTATCATTAGTAACAAATACTATCAGTTTTCCTTGAAGTGATAGGCTTCTTTCTCTCACTTAAAAAAATTGTCTGAATGACAATAGTTTATCACCCATTTGTCAAGTAAAATTGGTGTTTCATACTAAAATGCAGATAGTTTAGCTTGCAGCTAAATCACACGAATATTTTTCCCAAGCCAATCATCATATTTCCTCATTCAGCAGAAGTGCTTTATGCAGAGTTCACATTTTGTTACATAGAATGTTAAAAAGGTTGTACTCAAGGGTCAAGATTTAATAAAAGTAAACATTTTTAGTGCTTTTTAGTGCTTCATCAGGACATTCTTAAGTGAAACTGGCAGGTCTGTTTTTTTTTTCTCCCGTGAGTATGGTGATGAAGAAGGCAACGATGAATATAATTTGGTGTCACTGCCTTGATTTATATCAAGGTTCCAAAACTTTCTCCTGCCATTGTTTTGAATCATCATAAAAAATGTCACATAGTGAAAAGGGAAAAATAATGTCTTTACATAATTATGAAAATGGTTTTGACCTCAGGACTCCTGAAAGTGTCATGTGAACTTCTACTTTGAGAACCACTGATCTCTATAATTCAATTGTATTTACTTTAAAATTAAATTTCCACATATTTTATACATTTCGAACTTCCAGTTAACAGTTGAAGAAAATGTGTATTAGGACAATATACATTTCAAAGATATGAGATGTTTTCTAGTTAAACGCAAAAGCTGAAATACAGATCTTTTTATTATTGATAGGAAGAGAGGAAAATCAAACTTAGGACTTGCTGTACAATGCTAATGCGAACTCTAAATTGTTATTGCAAAGTGCAGATATGTGTCTATTTAAATGGTAGATGTGTTACTGAAAAGCTCTGTGTATATCAATTGTGTCATCAAATAGAATCCTATTTTGAATGCATTAGAGTACAGTAAGGAAAACAAAAGTGAAGTATTTTGCAAGGAGACATATTTTATATCATAATATAATATATATGATATATGTACAATTTTATGTCATAATAATTACAGTGGTCACTTTAGTAACTGTTGCACTTTGGGGGCTTCTAAAGGATTAAAATTTTGATAGGTTAACATTACTCCTTGTCAACCATGTCCCTCTGATATCACAGTTATACACAGGTTCAGTGAGAGTACAGGCTGCCCATGAGTTAAAAGTGCTCTGCTCAATATTTAAATGAAGAAAATATGATTAGTTGTCATCAAGAGATAATGCATTAGTACCTGGATTTTTGGCTCTTTGTTAATAATCAGAGGATTATGAAAAACCAGCTCCACATTCCCATATGGAAACCATCAGTTGATGGCTGCCCCTTTTGCATGGGGTATTTACTATCCACTTCACTTCCATGCCAACCATTCCTCATTGCTCTACATCTGGCTCAGTTCTCTCATTTACGGTAACTGCAAGGTGCTTGTGAGGCATTAGTTGATGGAAATGGTATGATGTAAAATATGTTTCTGTGGGGCCGGCCGTGTGGCTCAGTTGGTTAAGAGCTCGCACAAGAGTTTGAGCTCTGAGCAACAGCAGTTCAATTCCCGGCCCGAGCTGAGTTGCCACTGAGCTGCCAACAGGTGGCAGGATGGCTCAGCTAAAAAAAAATGTTTCTGTGTATACCAAGTATACCATCCTGTCTATGGTAAAAGGCATTCTGGACTCGAAATCAGGAAGCCTAAGTTCTTGTTTCTAGTTTCCTGTCAATTCACTGTAAAATTTGGGCAGGTGAGTTAACATCCCCGGGGTGCAGTTTTCCCATCTATTAAGTGAGAAGTTTGGCTTGTAACTAGATACTTTTAAGGTCTCTTCCATAAATGTTTTTATTTCTTGACTTTATAATTTTCCTAGAATCATAACACAGGGACTTCCATGTTTTTCTTGGTATTGAATGTTTGGTGAGTACACACTGCCTGAAGCTCACAATAATACTTTATTGTAATTTTTTGAAAGTCAAAACAACAGTGATCTCAACTTTGTAAAAGCTTTACCAAATGATATATCAAATCAGAAATTTCTGATTGACTTATATTCTTGCTTACATTAGAATGTAAACATATTTGGGATTTGTTTAAGAGTGACTTCATATATGATATCATTTAATAAAATTTTCTGCACAATTTTTTACTTCATGTGGCCAATATAGGTAAAAACATGGCTGCCAACAAAGAAAAATAAAATGAAGAAAAATGGTCAGAGTCCATGAAGACTAAGTTAAACTAATTTTTGTGGTCTTCCCATCAACCTAACAGTACAGGTGTGTGTTCTCAATGGTCTGGATAACTTCTGGCCCTTTTTCCTTGATGGTTAACATAGTCTTTCTCTGTTTTTAAACATATGTTATTATAATATTTATCAAAACTTAATTTTTTCAAGAATACCCTTTCCTAGACTGTCTAATCTATCTTTCTTCAGTTTTCCTTTTTTGCCAACTTACCTACTTGTCTATCATTATTCCTGACCAACATGGTGGAGGATATATTCTTTGCCACCAGGAGCTAACAGTATCATAGATGAGATGGGAAATACATACGTATATATGATGCAGTATGATAAATGCAATCATTGAAGTGAGGGCTAGGTGCAGTGTTAGAATAAGGAGGAAGTGATGGCATCTAATTGAGCAAGTCAAGGACATGCATACCAAATAGGAGATTTTTAATCTGTCATTTGAAGGATAGGGAAGATTTTCCTATAAAGGTAAATGGTGGAGTAGGGGTGGGGGGTTGTCAGGCCATTCCAAGGAGAGTTAGAGCAGATAAGGAAGGCATGTTGGTGTAATATAAAATATAAAATAGCACGGTGCATTTAGAGAACAGCAGGAAGCTGTTTATGGCCTGAGATCATGATAAGAGATTAAAGAAGAACAGCTGCTACACCGTAAAAGCCCTTGTATGGCATGGTAAAGAAACAGTTAAAAGTTCTTAGTCTTGGAAACTACATGGTCAGACTCATGTTTTAGGAAGATGCTGGCAACAGTTTGAGGATAACTTGAAGGGTGAAAGATTTCTTACGCCCGCCCTGTTCTTCTCACGTTCAGCCACAAAATGATGAAACTAGCTGCACGTGTTTTCCTTCATATGGTTAATGGGCTGTTCAGACGGAAAGGATAGGTACCACCAGGCATTGGGCCTATACTCCTCACACGTGCCTGCTAGAACTAGCTCCCCCAATGCTACCTCTCCAGTTTCTGATCAGCCCGTGAGTAACCTACTTCTCCAATTCCCTGGCCCCATTAGTCGTTCCATCTGCATTGCTGGAACTTTGGAGTCCCTTGGTTTAATGACAGTTGCCAATTCCATCCAAACCACTTTATTTGGGAGAATCAAGTTTTATAGTGACTCTGGGTAACTTGTTGTGAATAAAATGACACAACTGCTAAGCCCTGGGTGCAGCTTTCAAATGGTACTTGCTTTTCCCAAGCTGTTTTACCTGCACTTGGCACCGCTCAACATGAAGCATTCTGTTACTTGCAAAGATCTTGTATCTTTTGCAATTAAAGAAAAACAAGTTTTCAAAGGCTGTGTTGTTGGAAGCTACACACACAAATGTTGGTATTTGGACTTGACAAGATGACATTTAGATTTATTTATCTAAATCCAAGGCGTCCAATATCTCTGGTATAATAAGTATTCTTGGCTTAATAAGTACTTCTACAGTCTGCACTAGAGAAAAATTAACCGTATTTCTAAATGCTGTAAAAATGATCATGATTGCCTTTGTATTAATGATAACACAAAAATTATGGGTAGGTTGACAGTCATGAAAGGAGAGTGATGCTGCTAAGATCAGAACTGTTGGTTTCAGACAGGTCTGAATTAAGTCTTAGGTCAACTTTTTCTGCTTACTGGGTATGTGACTTTGACCAAGCTACTTGACCGCATTGAACTTCAGTTATCTCATCTGAACAGTGGGAATGACAATAATGCCTATGATGTGGAATTGGTATGACAGTTCAGTGAGAACATGTATGTGAAGTGCCTGACATATAATAGCCACTATCATTTATATTATTTGAAGACAAATTTAGCATTAACTCAAAAAAAGCGGTACTTGTTGTAACTTGAAATTTCTGCTTACAAATAAGAATGAGTATCCGAAATTGGATTTATCTTCTTTCCTGAAACAACCAAAAATCAGAAACATATATGAAACAATGTTTTTCAAGACACTGGGCTTCAGGCAATAAAGGATAAGGATCCCTGAGAGACGAGAAATAAACAAGGTGAGCCTTACATTTATCCCACATCCCTGCTTTGTAAGAATTCCCAGCCTGCAGTTCAGGGAAAGAAAACTCAGATGGAGTCAGATTTTAATCACGCAGTTGAGTAGAGTATATTGCGAGTCTGGCAAAACCAAGGCAGCTAGTGTTCACAGAACAGAATACCAGAAAGGAGAGAGCAGGACAGAGAAAGCACTAAATAGATCTGCAGACAATCTCTCTCAAGTATTCAGGAGATTATGAATCACAGCAGGCATGCGAGAAAAATAACCCAGGCAGGTGGGGGTGGGGTGGGGTGGGGTGAGGTGGCGGGGAGGGAGGACCTAAACAACCATGAGAAAAGATAAGAGGAATTATTACCTGATGCTAACATGGGGCCTATTCCAATCAACCAAACTGAAAAACCTGAAAATTCACAGACCTTTTAATTGATTACACAAAAGGATTTTACCTCAGGTAGTAGGGATTAACCACAGACTGAACACAGTTAGTCCCACCTAGCAAATCCTAAAAGCAAGATACAAAAGGATTAAGCTGTTTCCAAATAACTTTACTGCATCCCGGAGCAAAGCTTAATAATATTTATAGGAATATAAAAATATCAGCACCCAACAAGATAAAATTCACATCTGGTACCCAGTATAAAATGACCAGACATGCAAAGAAGCAGAATAATACTAACCATTAGGAGGAAATAGGTTCATCAATCAAAATCAACCTAGGATAGATACAGATGTTAGAATGAACAGACAAGGACATTAAGACATTTATTATAACTATATTCCATATGTTCCAAAAGTTAAACAGAGACACAGATGATTAAAAATATACTCAAATCAAATTTTTACAGATAAAAATTACAATGTGTGAGTTGCACATACAATGGGTAAGATTAACACAAGATTAGATATTGCAGAAGAAAAGATTAATGGATTTGAACTCATAGCAAAAAAAATGATTCCAAAATTAAACAGAGATAAAAAAATAAAAAACAGATTTAAAAACCAAACAGAAAAACAGTGGAACAGGGCCGGCTGAGTGGCGCGATGGTTAATAACTGGCTTGGGATGCCAAAGGGCCCCGGTTCGGATCCCACATATGAGGGCCAGTGACACTGCCCTCCACAGCTAAGATGCTGAACAACAGCTCAACCTGGAGCTGGGTTGCCA
>NW_017731453.1:2852516-2855130 GCF_001890085.2 Hipposideros armiger | reverse complement strand
CTCCACTGTTTTTTACAGCCAGATGTTGTGGGGGCCCTCTTCCTGGCACCAGTAGTCTGGGTTGGGGAGGCCAGTGTGGGGCTGGGGTTTCTCACTCCTCTGGGGGAAACCTCTGTGGCAGAGACATCCCTCCCAGTTTTCAACCGCCACACGGAGGTTTGGAGTTAGCCAGTTCCGCATTTCCATCCCTCCTACCAGTCTCGACATGGCTCCTTCTTCATATCCTTAGTTATAAAACTTCTGCTCAGCCAGACTTCAGATGGTTCCCAGGTTGATTGTTTTATAATTTAGTTGTAATTTTAATTTGTTCACGGAAGGAAGCAAGCACAGTGTTTATGCTGCCATCTTGGATGTCCTACCATAATGAAGATATAGAACAGTTCCATCATCTGAAATTTTCTTCATGCTCCTTTGAAGTCAAACCTCTTCCTCCACCCACTTCCCTAGGAACAACTGATTTAATTTTTACCCCCAATTTTGCCTTTTCTAGCACACAATATGCTGCCTTTTGTGTCTGCTTCTTTATCATAATACTTGTGAGATTTGTCCATGGTGTTGCATGTATAAGTAACTTGTCTCTCTCCATTGCTGAGTAGTACTGCACTGCATGGATGTGCAACATCCATTCACTAGTTGATGGACATTTGGGTAATTTCTAGTTTTGGACTGTTGCAAATAAATCTGCTGTAAACATTTATACACAAATTTTTGTGTGAACATATCTTTCTCCCTCCTTGGAAAAATACCCAAGAGTGGAATTTCTGGGTCTTGTGCCATGTGTATATTTAATGTTATGAGAACTTGCCAAACTGTTTTCCAAAGGAACTATACTATTATATATTTGCATTCCAACTAGCAATAAGTGAGAGATGCAATTGCTTCCTATGCTCTACAACACTTGATATTGTCAGTCCTTTTAATTTTAGCCATTTTAGTGGGTTTGCAGTGGTATTTCCATCTGTTTTTAATTTGCATTTCCTTCATGGCTAATGATGATGAGCTTATTCTCTGTTAACCATTTCTACATCTTCTTTTGTGAAGTATCTGTTCGTTCTAGTATTTTTTACTACTTTTATTTGGTTGTCCTACTACTATAGAGTTGTAAGAGTTCTCTATATATTCTTGGTACAGGTCATTTATCATATATATAATTTGGAAATATTTTCTGCCAGTATATGCCTTATCATTTCATTTCTTAAACTTGTCTTTCAAAGACCAGAAGCTTTCAATTTTTAAAAGTCCAATTCATTCTTTTTTAATTTAAAGGCTAAGAGTTTTTTATTTGTCTTATTTTTTTTGCTAAGAAATCTTCGCCTACTGCCACCCCCCCACATTCACCCCCCCCAAAAAAATAAACAGCTTCTCTTACGTCTTGTTTTGTAAGTCTTGTCATTTTGACTCTTACATTTAGGTCTATGATCTATTATTTCAAGTTAATTTTTATATATGGTATGAGATGGGGGTTGAGGATAACAATTTTGCCTATGGATGTCCAAATGTTCCAGTACCACTTGAAGAAATCATTACTCTTTGTGCTCTTTGTCTATTTCTGGACTCTATTCTGTTTCCTTGATTAATATATCTTTTCTTATACTAATACCACTCTCTCTTGATTATTGTAACTTTACAGTAAGTCTTGAAATCAGGTAACATGAGTCCTCTAAATTTGTTCTTTTTCAAATTGTTTTGGCCATTCTAAGTCTTTTGAATTTTCCTACAGATTTTAAATTAGCTTGTCAATTTCTACTAAAAAAAATCTGCTGGGATTTTGATTGGGATTTTATTGAATGTATAGATAAATTTGGGGATAATTGACAGCTTAATAATACCGAGTCTTCCCACTCATGAATATGGTGTGTCCATTTATTTGGATATTTAAAATGTTTCTTTCTGCATGTATAGGTCTTACACTTGTATTTTAAAAAAGTTTATATCAGTATTTTGTGGGGTTTTATGTTATTATAAAAAGTAATTTTTAAATTCCAATTTTGAAATATCATTTTTGTATAAATACTTTATATATATGTGTATATATATATATATATATATATATTGACCTTGTATACTGGGACCTTGTTTAGTTTTCTTATTAGTTCTAGTAATGTTTGGTTTTTTTGTTTGTTTGTTTTGTTTGTTCTTTTTGTAGATTCCTTGGGGCTTTTGATATAGATGTTTATGTCATCTATAAATAAAAGCATTTTTATTTCAATAAATAAATAAATAAGAGGACACCTGGGATTTCAGCAGTCTTCCGTCCCACCAAAATGATCAGAATTCCCCCTGTGTTTCATAGCCAGATGTTGTGGGGGATCCACTTCCTGGCACCAGTACATCAGGCTGGGGAGCCTGGTGTTTGGGGGGAGCTGGGTCCCTTGCTCCTCTGGGGGGAACTACCCAGGCTGAGATATCCCTCCTGATTCTCAACTGCCACACAGAGGTTTAGGGCCCATTCCGCGTTTCCACCCCGTGTTTCCACCCCTCCTACCAGTCTCGATGCGGCTTCTTTATATTTTTAGTCATAAGACTTCTGTTTGGCTAGACCTCAGATGGTTCTCCAGGTTGATTGTTATACAATTTAGTTATAATTTTAATGTGTTCATGGAAGGATGCAGGC
>NW_017731453.1:2842356-2846276 GCF_001890085.2 Hipposideros armiger | reverse complement strand
AAAAACACACACAAAAAAACAGTGGAACATGTCTAACCAGTCTAATATATGTATAAATGGAGTCCCCGAAGGATTGCCCAGGGATGGGAGTGGGAGGAGTGGTGGCAGAAAAAATATCTGAAGAAATAATGGCTGAAAAATTTCCAAATTTGAAGAAAACATTAAACCCAGGAACTTAATGAACACGAAGCACACAAAAAAAGATTGTTTTTTTGAGGTGGAAGAGAGTATTTTTCCGCTGACATTATTAAGAAACGCTGGAGTAGGGGGTGGTAGTAAAAATAAAAGGAGTATTACTCAGCTTTATTCTTTTATTAAAATTCTTTGTAAGCAATGCTCCCCTTTACTGCCTGCATGGAGAGTAGACCACTCTCCCTGCCCATCCTTGGTAGGCTACTGCTCCACCCCCAGGTTTCTTAGATCTAATCAAGTGATTAAGTGATTAAAATGTAATTAAGATCTAAGAAAGTGATCTAATAAGTGTTGAGTTTGTGGCCACCAAACACCATTGTTTTAGTACTTGATCGTGTTGTCAGTGACTTTTAGTAAGGAGAGATCTTTGGTCCTTCTGATGGCTTCATTTGCTTACAACATAGGATGACATGCAATAAACACCACTATGAGGTGTGTGGCATGGAGTTCACTTTTTTTTATGACTTGTTTTGTAGATGGCACTATCACCACAGTTGCATCACACCTCTGTATATGGGTCCACTCCACCACACATGTAGATGTGTCAAGCCCTTTCCCTCCTTTCTTGTAGGTTAAAGTGCTAAGCAGGGATATTTATCTTCAGTTTTCAGTCCTCTTCCAAGCCTTATCCCTAATCTCTGCTTATCTGGGAAACTGCAAGTCTGGACCCTAATCCTGCAGGACTCCAACTCTCTCCGTTTACACATACCTGCCTTTTCCCTTCTGTATCTCCCTCCGCACCATCAGAGAACTTGTGTACACACACACACACACACACACACACACACACACACACACACACCTCCTTTTCACATCTTATTGATTTTATTTTAATCATCAGCATAAACATACCCCGTCGGCACAAGATTTGTTTCCTATGCAGTAGACCATTCCTCCACAGCCTCCTCTGTAGACACAGCAGATAGTTCTAGGTCTTTGGGCCTTGCTATGCAGAGGGCATTACTTGGAATGGTGGAAAGCTCCAGTATCCCTTGTTCCAGGTCTGCGAATTTTTATTTCCATGTCATATTTAACCTGTGATAACAGGTGAATAGAGTTGGCCTTTTTGCCCTCTTAGGTGTTCTTAAAGGGGTGGTAATTGTTTGAGTATGATTTTTTTTTTCTTGAAGTCCCTTGAAGGGGTCTTCTTAGCATCACTATCTTCTGTACCTGGGAGGGAAACAGGGTGATCCCAGAAGGGCATTGGTTTTGGGAAAGAGGATGGGGACTGGCTGGGAAGGTGGGTACGATGAAAAGGAATGGCTAGCTAGGAGTTGTGGGTGGGACTTAATGGGGAAAAAGAGGAAGAGTTGGGTAGAGTCATCTCACATGGCCACCAACTCTGGACCAGGGTTCACAGGTTTTACTTGGCGTTGGTTGTTCCTTAACTATTCTAGGCTCTGGTGGTTTCCTGATCACCTTAGCTACATGGAAGTCAACAGTGGTTAACCCCAGGCCTCCTGCCCTTCATATCTTCAGAATATGAGCAGCCACACCCTTCAGCTTTGTTTGGTCAGCATGGTTCTCCCCAGCCAATAATAGCCTTGAGGTGGCTCAGACATGGGGAAGCACTGCTTCTGACAACATCCCGGGAGGGCGTGGTGCTGGGAGGCCCAGATTCTCTGGGTGTAGAAAGAGGGATTTTATTCAGCACCACCTAAAGATCTTTCCCCACCTGACCTGCCACCTCTCCTCATTTCATCAGATTCAATTCTAATGGTATACATAGCAGGGGGAAGGTATTTCCTCCAAGCCATTTTCCATGGCCATCCCATTCAGTAATTCATTCTGTAGTCTCCCACTGTACCCCATTGTCTACTATTTCAGATATCTTTCAAGCTAATATGACATATTTAAGTCTCAGCAGAGATATGAATCATCCCACTTCTGCCCAACAAATTTCCCTTATACCTCTTTAACTTCTTGGATGCTACATGGTAGCTTTCTCATCCTACTTCCTTTACCCAATGTCTGTTTAACTGCCCTTAGTTTGCTGTTTTCAGTCTGTCAAGACCAAAGCTATTGATAGAAGCAACACCATGGATGAATCTAAAAATAATTATGTTGAGTGAAAGAAGCCAGACAATAAAGAGTGAATACTATATGACTCAATTTATGTAAAATTCTAGAAAGTGCAAACTAATCTGTGGTATCTAAAACAGCTCAGTGTTTGCCTAAAGCAGATGGTTTGGGAAGGATGGGAGCAAGGAATTACAAAGAGCCATGAGAAAATTTTAGTCATGATTGAATGTGCACTATCTTGATTGTGATGGTTTCACAGGTGTATGCATACATCAAAACTTACCAAGTTACACATTTTCAGTATATTCATTTTATTGTATGTCAGTTACCCCTCAATAATGCTATTATAAAAAGTCAACAAGGAATGTAATTAGCACTCCTTATACAGAATGATTCTCAGAAACCTTTTAAAATATCGTTCTAATCAGTATGTTTGTGAAGATTAAGAAACAAAAACTTAAGAAAATGTAGCAATTTTCCCTAAATGTTTTCAAGTTTTCTTCTGAATTTTCCTTAATTTGGTTGATCAAATTTTAAAAATTACTGCTGTTGTTCGTTCTTTTTTTAAAAAATTTTGTTTGTTTTTGTAAGATTTTTATTAAAAATATAGCTAACGTAAAATATTATATTAGTTTCAGGGGTACACCATAGTTACTTAACATTTATATGCCTAAAGAAGTGATCACCATGATAAGTCCAGCAACCATCTGACACCATAATATGCTTTCACAATATTATTGACTATGTTCCCCATGCTGTGCATTACATCCCCACGACTTATTTGTTTTATGCCTGGAAATTTGGACCTCTTATTTCCCTTCACCTTTTCCCCCTTTTTAATTTTCAATTGCAATTGGATATTCAATGTTATTTTATATTAATTTTAGATGTACAGCATAGTGGTTAGACATTTGTATAATTTAAGAAGTGATCCCCCTGACTAATCTAGTACCCACTTGGCATATACATAGTTATTACCATATTATTGACTATATTCCCTATGCTTTATTTTACATCCCCATGACTATTTTGTAACTACCAATTTGTAATTTTTAATCCCTTCACCTTTCACCCTGTGCCCCAACCCTCTCCCATCTATTGCCCCAACAAATTTAGTACTCATCTGACACCATACATAGTTATTACAGTGTTATTGACTATATTCCTTATGCTATACCCTACATCCCCACAACTACTTTGTAACAACCAATTTATACTTCTTAATTCCTTCCACTTTTTTCAACTACACCCCCAACGTTGTCTCTTCTTATAGACTTTGTTTTAAAGTCTATTTTGTCTGGTATAAATATGGCTACTCCAGCTTTCTGTTTGTTTGTTTCCATTTTCATGAAATATCTTTTTCCATTCTTTTACTTTCTGTCTGTGTGAGTCTTTCAATTTGAAGTGAGTCTTCACTGGGGCAGTGTCCCAGCTGAGTCAGCAGGGTGGTGCAGCGGAGCTCCCCAGGCCAATCAGATTCAGATGTGGCCGTATGGGGGCGGGCTCAACACAGGAAAGATGGCGCCTGCCTGCCGGCTGCATAGGAGGTGGACCTCCTCACAGAGAAATGGCGACTGTCCTCCAGCCCTCAACCAGATGCAACACAACTCAGTCTGGCCCTGTATGTCTCCGTGAACCCCTGAGTTACTGTCCCTCTGCTGGAGCCCAAGGTGAGTGTCTGAGAGTGAGAGAGTCTGTGTGTGGGC
>NW_017731453.1:2815130-2839576 GCF_001890085.2 Hipposideros armiger | reverse complement strand
TTCAGGCATTGAATATTATTTTTTGACCTCAGTAAAGAAAAATCAAGTGAACATTTTAAAAAGCTGAAGTATAATTAAATATAAAATAACTAGAAATCATGTCTGCCTTGAAGCCAATTACTGTGGTACAGCCAACGTACCCCATTGTGCCACTTGGATTTCTAGGACTACTTTTCTTTAATTCACTTATTGCATTTATTTATCTCATATTTATTGAATGTCTCCTATGACACAAGCACTCTGATCAACATCAAAAGTCCTACCTTCTAATTTCATCTTTAACACTGGTAGGAATAATAGAAGGCTCCCAAAGTTGCTTGCATTCCATTCCCCAGAACATGAGACTGTGTTACCTTACATGGGAAAAAGACTTTGCAGATGGGATTAAGGTTAAGGAATTTGAGATGGGGAGATTATCCTGGGTTATTCAGGTAGACCTAACCTAATAACATGATTTTTTTGTATTAGAGAACCTTTTCTCTCTGTGGTGAGGGGAAGATGTGACTACAGATTAATGGTGAGAGAAGTGAAATGTTACTGGCTTTGATGATGGAGAAAGGGCTCCTTGAGCTAAGGAATGTGGACAGCCTCTAAATATGCTGCCAACATTTTAATTTTAGTCCAGTGAGACTGATGTTGGATTTCTGACTTGCAGAAGATAATAAATTTGCATTGTTATAAACCAATTTTGAGGTAATTTATTTCAGTAGCAATAGGAAACTAATACAACCAAATACCCACTTGATGATACTATGATCATAGATGAACCTATTTCAAATATTTGTTCAATGGATTTTGTTGTACTAAACTTTATAAAACATTGCAAGCAAACTGATCTCCAAAATTTGTGGTAAAAAGTGGAAATCTTCCTAGAAGAGAACCAGTTAGCTGTTAATAATAATTTGATAAGGAAAGAGAATAGACTGAGAAGAGTGGAGTATGTCCTTTTTTTTTTCTTTCTTTTTGCAATGAACCATTCTGTTTTGAATGGAGCATTTTGAGATTTTGGTATGCAACTCAGAGACAGATTTTATGACTCACTTATAAATCTCTGGAAATAAAAGTTAAAAATTCAAATGCTATAACAACCTTAATGAGAGCAATATGAGAGCACTTTTATTATTGATTACATCTTCATATTAATAGGGTTAGGAATTCATTACCATTTGTTTACTAATTTCCTATGTCCATGTGCAATAATTATATTAAATAAAAGTCATTCCTTGGTTAAAATGTGATTCAAACAGTAAATCAACATTTCAAAATTTAATTTTTGATTATGAACCTGCAAGGATGTATCTTCTCCTGAATTTCCTCTTTACTCATCAATGAGTACCACTCAGGTGGCTCCTCTTCTTCAACCTTCTGGTCTTCTGTTTAAATTTTCTTTCTTTTTGTTTTTTCAATTGAGGAATTGGGGGAGGGGAACAGTGTTGGGGAATTGGGGAGGGGGACCAACCAAGTTGTTGTTCTTTAATCTTCTTTGTGGAGGGTGCCAGTCGCCATCTGGCTGCACGTCGGCAGCTTGTGGCCTCTAAGCTCAAGGTGCTGTGTTACAGTCTTAGTTGCGGGTGGGTGTAGCCACCATCCCATGCGGGAGTCAAACCAGCAGCCTTGTTGTTAAGAGCGCACGCTCTATCCACTGAGCCATCCGGGCGGCAGATGAGCTCAAGGTGCCGAGTTCAATCTTAGTTGCAGGCAGGCGTAGCCCACTGTCAAACAGGCAGTCTTGTTGTTAGGAGCATGTGCTCTCACCAGTTGAGCCATCCTGCCACTTGTTGGCAGCTCAGCGGCAGCTCAGCTCAGGCGCAGCATCACTGGCCCATGTAGGAATCAAACCGGCGGCCCTGTTGCTCAGAGCTTGCGCTCTTAAGCTAACTCTTAACCAACTGAGCCACTTGGTCGGCCCTAAAAATAGGATTCAGTTGCAATGAATAAAAATCAGAGTAAATGTTGCAAAGAAGTTTTCAATTTTGAAAAGGGTTACAGTAAAAAATGGATGACTGTTAGACTTGGAAGATATAGGTACCTGATTAAACTTTGAGGAAAGGTGCTACCAAATATTCAAGCTAGTCTTTTAGATCTGTGGTTATGTCATTATAGGTCTGGCTGAATTAAACTCAGCTGTGATATTTGGCTAGTACTTATTGCAATGTTTTATTAAAATGATGATGCCATGTAATAGGATCAGAAATACCTGAAATTCCATTAGTATTGTATTAAATCATTGATCCAATAGGTGTCTTGGTATAGTGAAAAAATACTGGGATAAGGGCCAGAATTTTGGTTCAAGTTTCAACAGCATTTATTAAGTGTATCTATAAATCATTTAAACTTTCTGAGTCTCCATGTCTTCTGTAAATGGCTGTAATTCTATTTCTCCACCAGACTTGCATGTTATTGTGGAGCTCAAAATAAAGTAGTAAATGTAAATGCAACATGAAAATAGTAATATATTATCTGCCTCAGATTTTATTGTACTTCTTTATCATTTTGATGTTAAAAGCATCCCTACAAAGTAATTTTTTCATCCTAATTGATGCTGTTGGGAAAGACTCAGAAATTGTCCATTCATGGCCTCACAGTCTATAAGTATCAGAGCGAGAATTATGCTTTGAACTCGGAATCTCTTGCTATAAGTTCTGTGCTTTCACACATTCTTATATAAAGCCTTCCTCAAATTATTGTCTCTGGTGTGTTGAAATCAGGTTTTAGAAATGGAGCAAAGAAATATGGAAAATGCATTAAAAGGGTTTATTACTAGAGTATAATCTCTCTCTCTATTGACATGCAACAGACTGAAAGAAATACATGAGGTGAGTCTTAGGATCTTTTAAAACTTCCAAATTCAAGTAGAATGAATGTTTATAGATGCAGAATTGTAATTAACTTTTAGAAGAATTCATATTCCCATGACTTGCAACTACCTTTACATGGGGTCATTTTTTAACCATTAATTTCCAATTGGGACAGTTTGATTTGCTATGTCTACCCTTTAAAAGACTCTTAAGGAAGCCCTCAAAGTATGATGAAATAGACTGCTTTTCACAATGTGCTTCAACGTAACATTCGAACACATATTGAGGGCATCTATAACACAATGTTGTCACATTCTAGAATCATATACTAGCGTCTAATTGGAAGTCTGTGACAAATAACCTTGGTTTTCAATTATTATTTTTTTCATTTCCATTACAGAAAATATACTTTAAAAAAAAATTTGGTACATGACATTTGTGCATTGTTGGGTTTCAGAAGAACCTTAAGCAATTTGACCTTCTCAATCTGGAAATGTAGAGATGAAAAATGATCCTTGTGTACATCTGGAACACTCAAAATTTGGGCAAGCTCCCTTTGTTTTCACAACAGTAAATATAGATTAAGTAAGTGGAAAATTAGACTGGTCATGCTTCAAGCCAGATGACTTAAAAGCATATAAATAGCAGATTTAGCTATAGCTCTATAGTTTTCCCCACATTAAGTAAGTTATAACCATTGTTATAACCATTTTCAGTTGACTTTTACCCCAGTAAAAGGAATCAGTGGATCAATAAGTGGTTCCTGCTTTTATGATTTGGACATTATTAGACTTAATTCAGTTGCCTAGGAGACTTCATTCTAGGTGGAGCCCAGATGATAGGATTGTAATATTTGCACTACTATTCAAATTTGAAACACTTCCAAGTAAGGATGCTTTCCTTTTATTTTAGAAGAACCACCCTGAAGCAATTGTAACAATTTTCTTTTAGACAAGGAGATGGTAGTTGAACACTTATAGGAGAGGAACTTTGAAAAAGTCACAAGGTGTTATTTATCTGAGTTAGAAACTGCATTAGGGTCACCAGGAAGGCATTTTCTTTAAAAAAGGCAAATGATTCTAATAATTCAAGTGAAGGGTGGTAATAATGAAAATTGGGAATTCTCGTCCATACACCCTGTCAAGTTCCCACCATAATAGGCATTATATATATATATCTGTATCTGTGGTGGTGGTTTAAGTTTCTATAAAATCTGATGGCATTCAGATTTTGTAAGGATATTATCCACTACCTATCATATATTTTTAATGTTATTTATTTTAAAGGTAACATTATAATCTTAAACTATCCTAGTAGCAAATATAGCATACATAATGCAGTCTGAGTTTCTTTTCTCTTTCTTTTTTTTTCTCCTGCCTATATGTCCTATAGGAAATACATTGGTATCTTGTAAAGCTGGATTATAAAACTTTCCCAAGCAATTTTCTTACATGGCTGAAATGTAATGCTTATCACACATCCACACACAAAATTCAGAGATGAAATGTGGCATTTATTCTCCTATGCCAAGAGCTCAGAAATTATCCTTGTTAGATTTCAGTTTTGTCTTTCCAAAAAAATAGTCTGTTGGCTTCTCTCTCTCTCTCTCTCTCTCTCTCTCTCTCTCTCTATCTATATCTCTCTCTCCCTCCCTCTCTTTCTCTCTCCCTCCCTCTCTCCCCCTCTCCCCCTCACTCCACATTCTGAAACACGTTAGAAATTCATTACATTTACTCATAAGTAAAATCACATGTTGCTATAGGGACTGTAAACATTTTGTGAATAAAGCTCATAAAATACTACAAATTTTGCCAGTGGATCTGAGTACTAAGGCAGTACATTTAGTTGCTTTCATCTGAAGATGAAGTTGTGACATACAGAATTTCCTAAATACAAATTATATATTTAATTGGCATAAAAAGCTTTTTCAATAAGACTGCCTGTGACAGCAGGTGTGTGCTTTTCCCAGCACAGTTCCTAGGCCCAAGCCTAATAGCTGTTTATTGCAAAGTGTCCACTTCTAAATGTGCTTGAATAGTTAAACTTCAGCAGTACTTGCCAGTTCATAAATGAAGCTGATGTATCTGCAATTACTTTTCTTCCTGTTGGCAGCAGAAATATCTCTGGCTGCCTGGGTGAAGTTATCAGAAGGCTCTCCTGCTGCTATAGTCAGAGACAAATGGAAGTAAATGGGCTCTTCTAACAGAAACTAATTGTCACGAGATGCTTGGTGCAGAGCCCTTCAAATACCAGGTGGCAAAAACAGGAACTATCAGTACATACCTTAATTGACTGGAGCTCACCAAGATTTCATAGTTTTTATTTTAGCTGATTGGTAACAGCCAACTGGATTTAAGGTCCCAGAATCAGACCTTAGTATCATACTAAGAGTTACCAATCATGGGACAGAAAGCCATACTCTCTTGTAGAAAAGGAACCCTGAATTAGAGATTACAGGATAGTGGATTGGAAGTAAATAAATTGTGTTAATAATTCCAAAGAAGAAATTACATTATTTTATGAATCACATTTTGACCTGCATCATATACAGAGAGCTAATTTTTATTCTTATTGCATGGGTCCTTTTTTTATTATTTTATGTTATTTTTTTTTCCTTAAGGGTCAAATTTCCCAAGTGCTATTTTTTTTCAACTAAAGTTTATTGGGGTGGAAAGTGTTAGTAAAGTTACATAGGTTTCGGGTATACAATTCTGTAATCCATCATCTATATATCACATTGTGTGTTCACCGCCCAGAGTCAGTTCTCCTTCCATCACCATATATTTGACCCCCTTTACCCTCACCTACCACCCACCTCATTCCTTACCCTCTGGTAACCACTAAACTACTGTCTGTGTCTATGAGTTTTTGTTTCCTCATTTGTTTGTCTTGTCCCTTTGTTGTTTTCAGTTTTATATCCCACATATCAGTGAAATCATATGGTTCTTGACTTTTTCTGTCTGACTCATTTCACTTTGCATAATAATCTCATCCCAAATGCTCTTGAGTTTACATAAATATTATATGTTACACAAAATATTACTCTCTAAAATTAAAAGTTTGAGCTAATGAAGCTTCACCAGAATGCTGAGAACATGCTTATTTACAAAGGACTGTGTTCCAGATCAGGTGTCATTCTCTACAGACAGAAAACGGCCTCCAAGCAAACACAGTTGCTATGGGAGAAACATGATTTCTCAGCCTGCAGTGTACGAATTCAAATTGGGGTTTTCTGTAATCCAGAGAAAATAACAGAGAACCACAGCTCAGTATAACAAAGGCAGGATGCAAAGGTGTGTGCTTTTAAGGTGATTTTCAAATCAATTTTAATCAACACTCCCAGAATACTTTCAAAACACCATTATTAAATGCATTCTATAGAAGCAGCAACTTAATTGATATATCCCTGTAATCACCTTCCCATATGCTGTATCAATTTGTATATGCATTTGAGAGTTGAAAGAGTAGAAGGCCAGCGATTGAGTGACTTTGAGTGTTGCCATGGAAGAATTATCTGTTGGGGTTAGAACAGCAATTTAATGGATACACAGTGTTTCCCCGAAAATAAGACTGGGTCTTATATTAATGTTTGCTCCAACAATCTACATTTATTCTTTTATTCGTGTACAAAAATCTACATTTATTCAAACAATCATGTCTGGCTGACGATCTTAACTGGAGCTTATGTTTGGGGTAGGGCTTATATTATGATCATCCTGAAAAATCATGCTAGGTTTATTTTCCAGTTAGATCTTATTTTGGGGGAAACATGGTACATATATATGGATTTGTTGGTTATTTCTAATGGAACAAGTGAGATGCATAGTCTAAGCTTTTCTAAATATTATATGAGTTTTTGAAAAACAATTTTTTAAATAGTAAGAATCCTATTGCTTTTTTTAAAAGAAATTTTATTGGGGAACAGTGTGTTTTTCCACGACCCATCAGCACCCAGTCAAGTAGTTGTTTCATTCTAGTTGTGGAGGGCGCAGCTCTTTGGCCCATGTGGGAATCGAACTGGCAACCCTGGGGTTATGAGCACTGTGCTCTAACCACCTGAGCTAACTGGCTGCCCAAAACACAATTTTTAAATCATTTAAGTGGTATAGAGCCATTAATGGATTTGAAACAAAGAATAAATTCATGCATGGCTCCACTTCCCAACCAGCCCAATTTGCCATCAGTCCAAATCCCCTTTTAGTTCTTGTCAGCATGCCTATATAATGTCATACATTTAATAATAACTGGCATTTATTAGATCTTTACCATGTGCACTTTCTAAATTTTGACTCATTTACATGAAATTACATGTTGTGACTTCATAACACCCCCATAGGATAGGTAAGTACTAGTATTATCGTATTTTACAAATGATGTAAATGATGCACAAGGCCATTAAATATCCTGCCCAAGGTTATATCACTAAGAAGTGGCAGAGTAAGAGTTTAATCAGGCAACTGTATAGTATTTATGATTATAGTATAGACACCGTTTAACACAATGCACTTAATAAAATTTTCTTGGAAAGGCAATGTAGTCACCATGGTTTTTCAAATGTCCATTGTGTTCAGCATGTGTGTAGATACTATGGGGACACAGAACAGAAGTAGAATATAGAATAGATAGTACTAACTTTCATGGAACTTTGCATTAATGACAGCGTACCATACCCAGATAAATAACTTCCAGGCCATGGCTCTATGAGCTTAATTGATTTTGGAAACAGTGTTTTTCTTATTTTGTTCTTTGTTTTGGGGGTTTTTTAAAAAAGATTTTATTGGGGAACAGCCCTGGTCATTGGTTGCACATTGCTTTCATGCTACAGTGGCATAGCTGACTATGTCAGGGAGGGCGCAGCTCACAGTGGCCCATGCAGGGATCGAACCGGCAACCTTGCTGTTATCGGCACCACGCTCTAACCAACTGAGCTAACTCGCCACCCCCTCGGAACAGCGTTTTTTGAGCTAATTTTTACTTTACTGGTTACATGATATAATGATTATCTTGAAAATGCATATTTGCTTCCCTCACTGGTCCCTAAGCTAACTGAGGGCAAGGACCAGGCTGTTTTCATCTCCGAAGAGCCAATCACAATCCCTTACAAACACTAAGAGTGCAGTAAATGTTGTTTATGTGAAATGAAGGATGTTTACAAGACGTTTGTCTTTCTACCTCCAGTGTGCTCCATACATGGTTCCCAGGCAAATAATAGGCCTCTGTGAATCAAATGGCATTGGAGCATTTTGAAAATCTGCAACATTTTTATTCAACAAAACGTACAATTCAGTTCAATTTCACAGATAATTGTTTAACATCTACTTTGTGCTTACCAGTCATATCAGAGTATGAAGACACCTTATAAGCTGTAATGTGAGGTGCAAATAGAAAGGGTTTTTTATCACAAGGCACTGTGCTGAGGACCACATCCCTGCCTTCATGAACTCTTCACAGTTGGATAAACAATGACCCTGGCACATGTCAACTTGGGCTAACCTCAGTCTCTATGTCAATATGGCTGACTTGGATTGTATAGCAGCAGTCTTCTCACCACAGTTTGATGAGGTAAAGCTGAGCATCAATCCTGCCTAAATGTGGGATCAGCACCTACAGAAGTAGACTCTTTGGTTGCCCTAGGTCCCAGTGTACCTTCCTCTGCTCCCCAATACCTCACACTATGGCACAGAGGCCCAAGAAAAAGGGTTGACTTGAATTCAGGGCTCAGATTCTTGAACTGTTTAGCCCAGCTACATTGTTGGCCCAATTACTTCAGTTTCTCAATTCCAATCCTGTCTCGTGGATGAATTTCAGGCAAAGCCCTGACTTTCCCCTCCCTACTCTACAATGTTTCTGAGAATGGACTCATAAGCTTCATACTGATATCAAATTATTTCACTTGTTCAGGTATTAAAAATGTAAGAAATAACACTATTCCACTCCAAAGAAGCAGTATACAATCTAATGAGTAATTAACGTAGCTTACAGTGATTTCTTTGTTCACTAATTGATTCCAAAAATACATACTGAGTACTCGGGAAGGAAGTACTGTAGAAGCCCACATAGAAGGAGACCTTTACCAAGATAGGTAATCTTTAAAGATCACCTATCCTAAAATGCCATCTCAAAGATCTGCACATGAATACCAAAGCCTTCAGAGTAAAGAATATCTATGTTATAGCTCATGTGGAAATTGGTACACTTTCAGAGTGAAAAAACTGCTTAAGAATAGCCAGATCATCCCACATTGACTCTGAAGCTTTCATTATTAACTCAAGGGTCAATAGAGTTCATCACCACCTGTCAAAGTTCACATTGCATCTGACGTGTGCACCATTAGGATGACTACCTACAAAATTAACATGACTACCTATAAATGAAAACACTTATTCATGAACATTGTACATTTTTCCCTAGGTGGAAATAGGGTTCTGATATACATTCTTCCTGATACATCTTATTGGCATGTTGAACATCTTCAAAATCATTGCTATATAGTGCCTCAATTCATGGATAGCTTTCTTGACACATTTAATTAAATATCAAGTCATTTTTAGGGTGCTTATTGGAAATGATTCTGATGCACTACTTGTACTCAGATATCTGATGGCAACAATAAAACAATTTTCCTTGAAACTGGCCATTTTTGAGGGTTTTAGCATTCGAGTTCAGAAATATGTTAAATCTATTTTCTTATACAATATGTCATGATTTCTTGATTTTGACCGATGATATTTACTTGATCCTTTAGCTATAATCTTCTGTGGGTATGCAATAAAGATTATAAAGAAATGTAGAAGAACAGGGACTAGATTGCCAGGTGTCACAACATTTGTAGTTCTGGGTTACCAGAGGGTCTTTGCTGCAACATTCCACAACTGCACCATATATCGCTGAGGAAAGAATGAACTTGGAACTTTTTGCCATCATGATATAGTTCCCATGTTACTGAGAAGGAAGCCGAGGTCATGTGTCAAGTGCATTGTCCATTGTTACACACCTAGATAGAAGAATTGAGACTAGGCTATTATTTCCAAGGCAACTTCTCTTTTCACTTCAGTATAAAGTGGGCTTATGTCAGACCTCATTGGAGATTTACTCAGAAGGAATTCATTATAAAGTGGCTTCTCTTCATAATGTGAATCTGGAAAATGATTTATGAACTCTGATGAATTTAGTAGGGGTGTGTATGTGTATTTGATAGAACTACATTTCTTGAATAGTTGTATATATAATAATAGAACCAATTTATAATGAGCCTTCCACGTGGAGCCGTCTGCAGATCTGTTTTGGATTTTCCAGATGTTAAGCCGTAGACACTTAGAGCTGGAAAGGGACTTGGATCAGCTGTTCCTAATCTTTCAGGGGGTTAAAGACCTCTTTGAGTGTCAGAGAAAAAGCTTTCTCCACATGAAAATGCATATGTTCTCAAAATTACATATACTATAATATATCCTGGGGCCCCTGGAACCACAATAACTCAGAATGAGCTCATTTTATTTTTTCTCATTTTGCAAAATAGATGTTTGTGTATGAGTTTAGATCCTGTGTTATAAGTTACCTATTCCAACTCCTGCACTCTCTACAGAGGAAGGTACATCTAAACAGAGAGGAAGAGAGTCTTGGCCCCAATGGTCACATATCCTGGTCCTAGTTTGTGGAGCTTAGGCTATTGTTTTCACTTAACCAAGTCATTGATATCCTGTTTGTCCTTTTCCTCTGAAGATAAATGAGTGAAATGCTATCATGTTAGTTTATAAGGTCTGACAATTAAGTTCGTGAACTCATCCTAGAAAAAGTGCTACATACCTCATTGCTGAATATCGCTATGCTCACCTTCCAAGTACTCCCCTTGAGAAGCTATGCACTGATGCCAGCACCTAGTCCACCCTTCAAAGCAATTTTGGAACTATTTTTCTGGAATGGCCATCAGAGCTGTCATCATATTACCCTTGATGTCCTGAATGTTATCAAAATGTCTTCCTTTGAATATTTCCTGTATCTTTGGGTCAAGAAATATGTCATTGGGGGCCAGACCAGGTGAGTAGGGAGGGTGTTCCAATACAGTTATTTGTTTACTAGCTAAAAACTCCCTCATAGACAGTGCTGTGTGAGCTGGTGCATTGTCGTGATGCAAGAGCCATGAATTGTTGGTGAAAAGTTCAGGTTGTCTAACTTTGTCATGCAGCCTTTTCAGCACTTCCAAATAGTAAACTTGGTTCACTGTTTGTCCAGTTGGTACAAATTCATAATGAATTATCTCTCTGATATCAAAAAGGTTAGCAACATCATTGCAACAAGTTCACAAACTTAAGTGTCAGATCTAGTATATAACCTAGGTTATGCTTTCACTGCAAAGTGTCAAGACACTAATTTTTATTTGTAACTGCTTTGGCATGTATTACAGAAAAGCTCCATATATGAAAGCATCTATAATAGGAGCTTCTGTTAAAATGAACAACAACAACAAAAACTGAGTTTAGGGCTTCACATAGATTCTAATTGCAAAGTGTAGTTGTGTATACACTCCTCACGGCTAGTACGGAACAGCCACTGAGACTGGCACTATGAGATACTTTTCTTTCTCAGAACATCATTCCTGCCATTATTATATAAAGGTAATTGGAAGTGGCTTCAGTCTTTAAGTCTCCAGTGGTTAACTTGACAATCATAAAATTAGTGTACTTTTTAGATGACATACTTAGTTACATATTTGTCACAATTATCAAAATAATTTCCCGTAAATGCAGCAAAGTGCATGTGCTTTGAAATTCATCATTTGGCTTATCGATGTTGTGCACAGTTGCTCCTTACATCCTTTTGTAGAAGAGCTTTGCAAAGGCTTTTCCTTGATGTGGACATCAACAAAGCACTGTTACTACCGGATTGACCAAGGGACAGATGAAACTGTTTCAAATAGCACTGCAGACTTAGCCCCCCAAAATGCATTGTCCTTGAACAGGACCTCATGGTTTAAATAGGCTTCTTGCCAATCCATAGAGGAAAAAAGACAGGGGGTGGGGAGGGAGCCGGGAATGCTTAGTAAAGCTGGGCCCATGCTGGGTATCACTGCAAAGACTGGACATATACCCCCGGTAAAACCCTGAAAGCAGTTAGCAGTCCTGCAAACATGAGAAACCAAGAAAGCCTACCTTTCTGATAATTATTTTTACCTTTGTGATGAAAGCTTGAAGTAGCAATGTTATTGATTTTAACATTTAGATTCACATTCTCTCCCCATCATAGGCAGAAGAAAACCTTTGATTTCGCTCAGAGGGAATAACTATTTGCAGCAAAGGCCTATGTCAGTGGAAGCTTCCTCTCTCGTCACACCTTACAGAGTTTCACTGAAGCAGTGGCTCTAATGGAATCTGATCAGTTTGCCCCCCAACTTACAAACCTGTTTGTTCTCTTGCTGTTCTATCGCTTACAAGATTGGGTGCATTTTCCTTAACTTTCTCAACCTGACTTCATCTTCTAATGCATCCTCCCTTTCTCCCCTACATACAACCTATACTCTAGCTCACTAAGTGTCACTTGTGCTCATGCCTTGATTCCTTTGTTCAGTGCGCTAGAATTGTCATCTCTCTGCCACACAAAACTCATTCTGCAAGACTCCGCATGTATCCAAGACTTGCCTAATTTGTCCCTTCTCCCACGATGTTAATTAATCTACTTTCTGTGTTCACCAGTACCTAGAGGGCTTTTGGTGCAGCATGCACCAAATGGTAGTGCAGTTTATCTGTTCATGTGTCTTTCTTTCCTCACTAGACCCAAGGTCAAAAAGTGTGTTTTACCTTTGCTTTGTTTATCTACTATGCTGACAGGTTCACAGTAAAAAAGTTGGTAAACTCTTATTCCTGCCCTCCCCCCTTCCACATTGAATATAAACACATTGGTGACTTTGCGCTCATTAAGATGTCTGTAAAATATTTACTTTCAGCTCTGATGACAACCATATATTTAGCCATTTATTTCTGTACCATTAAGAAATGTAATAGTAGAATAATGATTGCTAAGTTAGCCAAACTGATTTGATCGTTTTGATAATTTAACCTGTTCCTTGATTGTTATATCACTTTAAGTGGTTGCATCAGAATAATATGCAGCATTTAAAAAATATAGATGCCTCAGTCCTCTCCCCCAGAAATTAGATTTTAATTGACCTGGGGTAGGACCAAAATAGCAGTATTTTTTTTGAAGTTTTGTTGTTGTTTTTTTTTAATTGGGGAACAGTGTGATTTTCCAGGACCCATCAGCTCCAAGTCAAGTAGTTGTTTCAATCTAGTGGAGGGTGCAGCTCAGTGGCTCATGTGGGGATCGAACTGGCAACCTTGGTGTTGTGAGCACTGTGCTCTAACCAACTGAGCTAACTGGCCACCCCAGATACCAGTATTTTTGAAAAGCTTCCCAAGATATTGAAATATGCAGCCAGGGTCAAGAATCACTGGTGTACAAGCTGAAATTGACAGTTGAATCAATGTAAATAGTCTCCACTTTTCCTTCATTGGAAAGGATTACAACAATTGTTTCTTGAAGATATTTACCTACATTGAGCACTTTTCATACCTTACATGTGTTTTACATATATATACTCTCACATAAATATTTCATTATTACATATATATCAATTAGGTGCCATTTGGTAAAGTCTTACCCAAGAATTTTAAATAGTTTTTATCCCATGGCTGCTTGGAGACTTGAGCAGTGAAGGCTCATTAGATTGTATGAGGACTCAGCAGGAAAGAGTGCTGTGGTACTGTGGTCAAGTAGACATATTGCTATAGTCCTGGGTTGGGGGGTGGGGGGCGTTAATGGATACATGTGCATGGGTAACATAACTGTTTTTCTAGGTATTTGTTTTGTCAGAAGTTTTTTCACCATTCAGCAAATGAAAATTGATGCATTTGCAGTGACCTGGAACAGAGCTGTGGTGAAGTGTTGAATATCTCTTGTAAATTAATGTCATATACTTCATGATTGCAAGAAGTTTGTCCTCTATTCCCCAGAAAGACCAAGAACTGAAGAAACTAACACATCTCTTCACAACTCCCACTGAAAAGTTGGTTTGGTGGTATTGATGAAACAGATGAAACCACCAAAGCTTACAGATACCTTGGATATAGATAAAAATTTGCCAATGAATAAAAACATCCTAAGAGCTCTTTGTACCAAACAGAGCACATATTACCCCTTCTTTCACTGCCTGTGAAAAAGGAAAACTGATCTATAAAGTGAAATTGGATCTGTGCACATCTGAGGTCCATTCCTATCTGATTTATGCCCTCAGTACACACTGGAACATGGTAGTAAGATATAAATTGCTCAGATATTCTAATTTTCATTCTCATCATTTAAGAGTAGCCCACTGCTGGGACAATACATTGTCTTAAAGGGTATCTGACTCTTTCATTGCATATTGGAAACTTCAATTTTAGGGTTTCTTAGCATTTTTCCAACCTTTGTGATACCTCCGTGAAGGGCAGTATAAGAGATGACGTTAATTTCTTTGATTGCAAAATATTATGAGCTGTAAGGAATAACACTAGTCAAAGATTTGGGGGCAAAAATAGAAACAATGCCATATTCCATATACACAGTAAGTTTATAGCACATCTGCATTCAGAAACACTGAAATGTAAAAAAAGATACAGGTATCCCCTGCTTTTCAAAAGTTTGCGTTAGGCCACTTCACTTTTACCAAAGAACTGTTTTTGCTAATCAAAAGAAATTTGAAGAGGATTTTTGCTTTTATTAAAAAAAAAAAAGGTGAGCGGTTACCAGTTAGCTCAGTTGGTTAGAGTGCAGTGCTGATAACACCAAGGTTTCCGGTTCGATCCCCGCATGGGCTACTGTGAGCTGCACCCTCCTTGAAAGAGTCAGCTATGCCATTGTGACATGAAAGCAATGTGTACCCAATGACCATGGCTGCTCCCCAATAAAAAAAAAGGTGAAAAGTGAAAGTAGCATCCAACGTTTGTTTTGCAGGGAGCCATTACAGAGGCAGTGCACACCCCAAACAGTGAGTGGCACTGCTTTTACTATATGTTAGCATTAATTTAGGTTTTATGTGTTATTTGGTATGATTTGGTAGGCTATTTTTGGAGTCTAGGAATGTTCACATCTTTTTCATATAAATTAATGGTAATTGCTCTTTGCTTTGCACCATTCCGGCTGATGAAAGGATTCATAAGGACACTGTACTTTCTGGTAGCTGGGGAAGCCTGTGTATACTTAGAATCAAAGAAATAGATTAATAAAAGTACCACTTACATTAGAGTTTAACAGGTATTTTTTGCATTTTCTATCTCATGAGGCCTTTAAATAGAAATCTGGGGAGCCAGGCCCAGAAAAAGATAGAGAGAGAGAGAGAGAGAGAGAGAGAGAGAGAGAGAGAGAGAGAGAGAACATGCTTATACCAGCAGGAGTGAGGAGAAAGAATCAGAAAGAGGGGTCCGGGACAGATGACTGCTGATGACCTTATTCACATGGGCCTTTCTCCCTGGATCTCTGCCTGCCATTAGTTCTAATGCTGCATGCTAATGAGGGAAGCCAGAAGTATCTGGAAGATTCTACTGAGAAGCCTTCCAGATGTACTCATTGGCATATATGAGTGCCAGAGTCACTCATTCTTGTGAAAGTCATGATGATTAAATATGAGGATAAAAAAATGACATTTTGTTTTTTGAAGGGTGATTACACTGTGGTGGGGTTTTTTTTGGGTTTTTTTTTTGCTGTTTTCTTTTTAACTAAATGGAAAAGGCAATCATGACTAGCCAAGTAGTGATACTATGGGCATATGATGGATATTCTTTACAGAGTACAGTAAATTTTCTTTAAAATGGTATTTTGCTTTACCATCGTTCAATAATGTTATACAGTAAATTAAATCGAGAAAATCATTTAATATCTTATTTTAGGCAATAATAATAATGCATGTATTTTCAGTACAGACTAATGATTTCTAATTTTTGTACCATTTCTGCTATGAAAGTGAAAATATAAGCAAGCTATTCAATATGCCTGATTGTATTTTATATTTAAATACTTAATTTATTTGGGTTTATTGGAGGGTATACAGGCATACCTCATTCTACTGTACTTTATTGCGTTTTACAGAAAATTGCTTTTTTTTTTTTTTTTTTTACAAATTGAAGGTTTGTGGCAGCCCTGTATCTAGCAAGACATTGGTGCAATTTTTTTCAATAGTGTTTGCTTACTTCATGTCTATGTGTCACATTTTGGTAATCCTCGCAATATTTCAAACTTTTTCATTATTTTATATTTGTCATGGTGATCTGTAATCTGTGATTTTTAATGTTACTATTGTAATTGTTTTGGGGAGCCATGAACCTCACTCATGTAAGATGGTGAACTTAATTGGTAAATGTTGTGTGTGTTCTGACTGCTCCAACAACTGGCCAGTCCCCCAACTCTAACCCTCTCCTTGGGTATCCCTATTCCCTGAGACACAACAATATTGAAATTAGGCCAATTTCTTAAAAATAATTTTTTTTTCAGTTACACTTGACATACAATATTATATTAGTTTCCAGTGTAACACAGTGATGAGACATTTATATAACTTACAAAGTGATCACCCCAATAAATCAAGTATCCATCTGACACCATGCATAGTTATTACAATATTCCTTATGCTATAATTTACATCCCCATGACTATTTTGTAACTATTAATTTGTACCTCTTAACCCTTTCCACTTCTTTTACTCATCGTCTCAAACCCCTCCCATCCAGCAATCATCAAAATGTTCTCTGTATCTATGAGTTTGTTTCTGTTTTGTTCCACATATCAGTGAAATCATATGGCGTTTGTCTTTGTCTGACTTAACTCTACTCAGCACAATACCCTCTAGGTCCATCCATGCTGTTGCAGATGGCAAGATTTCATTCTTTTTTATGGCTGAGTAATAGTGCACTATATTATGTACCATCTCTTCTTTATCCATTCATCCACTGATAAACACCCAGATGTCCCCATATCTTGGCTATTGTAAATAAGGCTATAACGAACATATGGATGTTCTTTGAAGTACTGCTTTGGGTTTCTTTGGATAAATACCCAGAAGTAGGGTTACTGGGTCCTTTTTTGTCTCTTGTTATAGCCTTTGTTTTGAAGACTATTTTGTCTGCTATAAGTATTGCTACACCATCTTTTTTTTTCTATTTTCATGCAATATCTTTTTCTATCCCTTTATTTTCAGTGTGTGTCTTTCGATCTGAAGTGAGTCTCCTGTAGGCAGCATATGTAAGGGTCCTGTTTTCTTGTCAATTTACCACCCTATTTCTTTTGAGTGGAGCATTTAATCCATTTATACTTAAAGTAGTTTTTCATAGATATGTGGATATTGGCATTTTCTTATTCATATTTTTAATGTTTTCTTCTTCTTCTTCTTCTTCTTCTTCTTCTTCTTCTTCTTCTTCTTCTTCTTCTTCTCCTTCTCCTTCTCCTTCTCCTTCTTCTTCTTCTTCTCTCTTCCTCCTCCTCCTCCTCTTTCTTCAAGAAATCCCTTTAACATTTCTTTTTTTTTATGTTGTCATCGGGTTTAGTTTCTCCTGAGGCCTCTCCCCTTGTCTTTGCATCCAGCTGTCTTCTCATATATCCTCATACGGCCCTTTTTCTTGTGAGTGCGCACTCTTGGTGTCTCTTCCTCTTCTGAGGACACTGGACCTGTTTGATTAGGGCCCCACCCTTATGAATTCATTTAACATTATTATTATTATTATTTAATTAGGGGATTGGGGGAGGGGAACAGTGTTGGGGAATTGGGGAGGGGGACCAGACAAGTTGTTGTTCTTCAATCTTCGTTGTGGAGGGCGCCAGTCGCCATCTGGCTGCCCGTCGGTACCTCATGGCCTCTAAGCTCAAGGTGCTGTGTTCAGTCTTAGTTGTGGGTGGGCGTAGCCACCATCACATGCAGTCTTGTTGTTAGGAGCACATGCTCTTACCAGCATCACTGGCCCATGTGGGAATCGAACCAGCGGCCCTGTTGCTCAGAGCTTGTGCTCTTAAGCTAACTCTTAACCAACTGAGCCATTTGGCCAGCCCAACATTTCTTGTAATACTGGTTTGGTGGTGAACTTTTTTACCTTTTTTTTTTTATCTGGGAAGCTCAATATTTATCCTTCGTTTCTCAATGATAGCTTTGCTGGGTAGCATAATCTTGGTTGTAGGTTCTTGCATTTCTTCACTTTGAATATTTTGTGCCAATCCCTTCTGACCTGTAAAGCTTCTATTGAGAAATCAGCTGAGTGTCTTATGGGAGCTACCTAGTAGGTAACTAACTAATTTTCTCTGGCTGCTTTTAATCTTTGGCATTTTAGGTATGATGTGTCTTGGTGTGGATGGACCTTTTTGGGTTTATGTTGTTTGGGACTCTCCATGTTTCCTGGGCTTGTATGTCTTATTTCCCTCACCAGGTTATAGAAATTTTCCATCATATGTCTTCGAATTGGTTTTTAATACCTTGTTCTCTCTCTTCTCCTTCTGGAACCCCTAAGATGGGAATGTTGGTATGCTTGATTTTTTCACAGAGGCCTCTTAAACTATCCTTTCTTAAAAAATTCTTTTTTCTTGTTGCTGTTCTGATTGGGTGTTTTCTGCTACCTTATCTTCCAAATTGCTGATTTAATTATCTGCTTCATCTTATCTACTGTTGATTCCCTCGAGTGTGATTTTTATTTTAGTTATTGCATTCTCCAATTCTGCCTAGTTCTTTTTTATGTTTTCTATCTCCATTTTTATGTTTCCTATCTCTTTGTTGAAGTTCTCCCTGAGATTACTGAGCATCCTTATAACCAGTGTTTTAAACTCTGCATCTGGTGGATTGCTTGTCTCCATTTTGTTTAGTTGTTTTTCTGGAGCTTTGCTCTGTTCTTTCATTTGGGACATGTTTCTTTGTCTCTCCATTTTGGCTGCTTCCCTGTGTTTATTTCTATGTATTAGGTAGGGCTGCTATGTTTCCCAGTCTTAGTAGAGTGGCCTTATGTAGTAGGTGTCCTGTGGGGCCCAGTGGTGCAGTCTCCCTGGTCACCTGAGCTGGGTGCTCCAGGTATCTTTCTTGTGTGGGTTGTGAGTGCCCACCCCGCCGGTGTAGTTGAGCCCTGGTTGCTGTTTGCATGTCAGTGGGGGGGGATTGTCCCTCAGGCTGATTGGTTATGAGGACTGGCCATGACTACAGTGGAGGAGCTGTTGTGAGAGCTGACTTCTGTCTCAGCCCCAATCTATGCTTATTTTCAAAGTCAGTAGTTATGGGCACTGGAACCCTGCTGGGGAGCCTGGTATGTAGCTGGGACCCCATGCTCCTCTAAAAGACCTCCACAGCAGAGATACCCCTCCCAAATTTTAACCACCACATGTCAATGTGGAACCAGCCTCTTCCGCATCTCTGTCCCTCCTACCAATTTCCATGTGGATTCTTCTGAATATCTTTAGTTATGAGACTTCTGTTCAAATAGGCTTCAGACAATTCTCAGTGCTGGTTGTTATGTAGTGTAGTTTTAATTTTGATGTGGTCGTGGGAGTATGCAAGCACAGCATTTACGTACTCTACCATCTTGACTGGATGATCTAAAATTCGGCCAATTAATAACCCTACAGTGGCCTCTAAGTGTTCAAGTAAAAGGAAGAGTTGCACATCTCTTACTTTGAAACAAAAGCTAGAAATGATTAACCTTAGTAAGGAAGGCATGTCGAAAGCTGAAGTAGGCCAAAATCTAGGCCTCTAGTGCCAAGCAGTTAGCCAAGTTTTTAATGAAAAGGAAAAGTTCTTGAAGGAAATTAAAAGTGCTACTCCAATGAACACATGAATGATAAGAAAGCGAAACAGACTTATTGCTGATATGAATAAAGTTTTAGTGATCTGAATAGCAGGTCAAACCAGCCATAATATTTCGTTAAGCCAAAGCCTAATCCAGAGCAAGGCCCTAACTCTTCAATTCTGTGAAAGCTGAGAGGAGTGCAGGAGTTGCAGAAGAAAAGTTTGAAGCTAGCAGAAGTTGGTTCATGAGGTTTAAACAAGGAAGTCATCTCCATAACGTAAAAATACAGGTGAAGCAAGTGCTGATGTGGAAGCTGCAGCAAGTTATCCAGAAGATCTAGCTAAGATAATTAATGAAGGTGGCTACACTAAACAACAGATTTTTCAATATAGACGAAACACCCTAATATTGGAAGAAGATGCTATCTAGGACTTCCATAACTGGAGAGAAGTCAATGCCTGGCTTCAAAACTTCAAAGACAGTCTTATTCTCTTGTTAGGCACTAACACAGCTGGTGGCTTGAAGTTAAAGCTAATGCTCATTTACCATTCCAAAAATCCTAGGGCCCTTAAGAGTTATGCTAAATCTACTCTAACTGTGCTCTATAAATAGAACAGCAAACACTGACTATAGCACATCTGTTTACAACATGGTTTACTGAATATGTTAAGCCCACTGTTGAGAAATTCTGCTCAAAAAAAAAAGATTCCTTTCAAATATTACTGCTCAATGACAATTCACTGGTCACCCAAGAGCTGTGAGGGAAGTGTACAATGAGATTAATGTTGTTTTTATGCCTGGTAGCACAACATCCATTCTGTAGCCTATGGATCAGGAGTAATTTTGACTTTCAAGTCTTATAATTTAAGAAATACATTTTGGGCCAGCCGAGTGGCACATTGGTTAAGAGTTGGCTTGGGACGCCAGCTCTGAGCATCAGGGCCCTGGTTCAGATCACACTTAAGGGCCAGTGATGCTGCGCCCTCTACAGCTTAGATGGTGAACAACAGCTCGACCTGAAACTGGGCTGCCGTGAGTCGCCGGTGACAGCGTAGGCTGTAGTGGGGCTGGCTGGCAGCTGGTGTGAGCTTTTGTGAGCTGCCATGAGCTGTCTTGAGTGGCCGTCCAATGGCCAGCAAGCGACTGCCTCAACCGGGAAGAGTGCAATGATAATACCAACATGGGCCAGTGAGGCGACATCCTCCACAACTAGACTGAAGAACAAAAGGACAGCAACTTGTCTGTTCCCTTTCCCCAATTCCCCAATAAAATCTTTTAAAAAAAGAAATATATTTTGTAGGGTTATAACTGCCATAGATAGTGATTCCTGTGATGTATCTGGGCAGAGTAAATAAAAAACCTCTGGAAAGTATTCACCATTCTTGATGCCACTGAAAACATTTTTGATTCATGGAAAGAGGTCAAAATATCAACATTAACAGACATTTTAAGAAGTTGATTCCAACCCTAATGGGTGACTTTGAGGGGGTCAAGATTTCAGTGGAGGAAGTAACTGCAGATGTGGTAGAAATAGCAAGAGAACTACAGTTAGAAGTGGAACCTGAAGATGTGACTGAATTGCTACAATCTCATGACAAAATTTTAACACATGAAGAGTTGCTTTTTTACCAAAGGAATAAGACAAACAAGTAAAGAAACAAAAACTCATAGACACAGACAACAGTTTAGTGGTTTCCAGAGGGTAAGGTGAAAGGGGGATGGTAGAAGAAGGTAAAGGAGGTCAAATATATGGTGATGGAAGGAGAACTAACTCTGAGTGGTGAACACATATTGCAATATGTAGATGATGTAGTATAGAATTGTACACTTGAAACCAATGTAGTTGTGTTGACCACTGTCACCCCCGTAAATTTTAATTTAAAAAAAAGGAGTTGCTTTTTATGGATGAGCAAAGAATATGGTTTCTTGAGATGGAATCTACTCCTGATGAAAATGCTGTGAGGATTGTTGAAGTGATAGCAAAGGATTTAGAATGTCATATAGGGGCCGGCTGAGTGACTCAGTTGGTTAAGAGCTCGCTCAAGAGTTTGAGCTCTGAGCAACAGCAGTTCGAGTCCCGGCCCGAACTGAGCAGCCGCTGAACTGCCAACAGGTGGCGGGATGGCTCAGCATAAAAAAAAAGTCTAGAATGTCATATAAACTTAGTTGGTAAAGTAGTGACAGGGTTTGAGAGGATTGACTCCCAATTTTGAAGTAAGTTCTACTGTGAGTGAAATGCTATCAAACAGTATCATGTGCTACAAATTATTCATGAAAGAAGTCAATTGATGCAGCAAACATCGTTGTTGTATTATTTTAAGAAATTGCCACAGGTACCCCAACTTTTAGTAACCACCACCCCAGTCAGTCAGCAGCCATCAACATCTAGGCAACACCCTCCACCAACAAAAAGATTATGACTCATGGAAGGCTCAGATGATGGTTAGCACATTTTACAATAAAGCATTTTTTAACCAAGGTGTGCACATTGCTTTTTTAAACATAATGCTATTGCACACTTAATAGGCTACTTAATAGTGTAAACATAACTTTTATATGCACTAGGGAATGAAAAATTTGTGTGACTCACTTTATTGCAATATTGACTTTATTGTGGTGGTCTGCAACTGAAACTGCACTATCTCTGAGGTATGCTTGTACTAATATGACTACATTTCTACCAATGTTTCATCATGCTTTATGAATAGATTTCCATTTACTCAATTTGAATTGCCCAAATATGTATTTTTTATTTTGCTAATAACACTTAACATAAGATCTATCTTCTCAACAGTTTTGAAATGTACAATATTATTAGCTATAGAAATTATGCCCTATAGTAGGTCTTTAGAACTTGTTCATCTCACGTAACTACAATTTTACATACATTGAATATTTTCCCATTTCCCCCTCCCTCCAGCTCCTGGCAACTACCATTCTACTTTCTGCTTCTCTGAGTTTGACTATTTTAGAGTTTTCATATAAGTGAAATCATGCAGTATTCTTCCTTCTGTGACTTGCTTATTTAACTTACAATAATGTCCTCCAGTTTCACCCATGTTGTGGCAGATGGCAGCCTTCTTTTTTAAGGCTGAATAATATTCCATTGTATACATCACTTTTAAAAATTCATTCATCTGTTGATAGATATTTAGGTTGTTGCCATATCTTGGCTATTGTGAATAATGCTGTAATACTGGCTGCAATGCTTTTGAATATAGCATACTGAGGAGTGATATATACTGGATTATATGGTAGTTCTATTTGTAATTTTTGAGGAGCCTCCATACTGTTTTCTATAGTAGCTGCACCATTTTACATGCCCACCAAGAGTGTACAAGTTTTCCATTTGTTTCACATCCTCACCAACACCTGTTCTCAGGTGTGAGGTGATACCTTATTGTGGCTTTGATTTTCGTCTCCCTGATGATTAGCGATGTTGAGCATCTTTTCATATACCTGTTTGCTATTTGTATGTCTCCTTTGGAGAAATGTCTATACAGTTCCTATGCCAATTTTTAAATCAGGTTATTTGGATTTTTGCTACTGAGTTGTATGAATTCCTTATATATTTTGGTTATTAATTTCTTATTATATATATGGTTTGCAAATATTTTCTCCCATTCCCTAAGTTGACTTTTTATTCATTTCTTGATTGTTTCATTTGCAGTGCAGAGCATTTTATTTGATGTAGTCTCACTTGTCTATTTTTGTATTGTTGTTCAACCCGTCTTGGCTTTCATGCCTCCATTTATTGAGAACAGCACTGAGTCAGGCACCTTGTCCTAGATTTTCTCATAGAGCAGTGCTTGGGTTCTCCTATGTAAAAAAGAAACAATTGATTATTCCATATATGGCTGCAACAGAAGAAAATCTAAAATTAACTGAAATTGATTGTATTCCCATTTACTGAAGTTCTTGTGTTAGTCTACTTGGGTTGCTATAACAAAATACCGTAGAGTGACTACCTTAAATAACAGACCTTTATTTTTCATCGTATTGAAGGTTCTTGGATTGCAGAAGGCCACATCTTTTTGCTGTATTCTTACATGGCAGAAAGAGAGGGCTCTGGTGTCTTTTCCTCTTCTAAGAAGGTACTATCCCATCATGAGCACACCCACATGAACTCACCTAAACCTCATTATCTCCCAAAGTCCCCATCTCCAAATACCATCATATTGTAGGTTAGGTCTTAAACATAGGAATTGGGCGGGGAGGGGAGGCAATTCATTCCATAGGAATTCCTAAGCAAAATATCTGTTGGCCAGGAAAAGCAGCCCAGTTTTGTACCATGCAATGTTCTTTATCCACAAGGGCCTCAAACTAGGCTTTTTCACATTCTTGATTTTATTTCATGGATTAAGCTAAAGTTATGTCCAAAAGATCATCAAAATATGGTAGTAAATAGATAATGCACATAGAAATTATGACTTCTTTTTCTTTCTTACTTTTAATTAATAGAAAAAAAGATTTTATAAATTATTTGTTGGCTGGCTTTTGATTCAATGCCTTCATGAAAAATATTTTTCTTGTTATAGAAAATCAGAAGACTGATCTGCAGTCGTCATTGTGCGTTATTTATTGTGAAACAAATTACTTCAAAACTCAGTGATTTGAAACAACAAGCTATTATTTTCTCCTTTCTGTGAATTATGAATCTGGGAGTGGCTTATTTAAGTGCCTCTGGTACAAGGTCTCTCATGAGGTTGCAGTCAAATTGTATACTAGGATGCAGTCTCATCTGAAGGCTTGTTGGGGGCGGGAGAATTTACTTTCAACTTAACTCATGTGGTTTTTGGCAGGTCTTAGTTCCTTGCATGTGAACCTATTCAAAGAATTGCCTCATGACATAGCAGCTTTGAATCCCCCCCCC
>NW_017731453.1:2755361-2814895 GCF_001890085.2 Hipposideros armiger | reverse complement strand
AAATAATTGAAAACATATGTCCACAGGAAAAATTATACATGAATATTCATAGAAGTATTATTCATAGTAGCCAAAAAGTATAAACCACCTAAATGTCCATCAATTGATTAAGGGATAAACATACGCTTGTATATCCATATAATGGAATATTATTTACCCATAAAAATAATAAAGTACTGGTAAATACTATAACATGGATTAATAGTGAAAATCTTATGCTAATTGAAATAAACTGGACCCCTCAAAAAGTAGACCCCAAAGTACACATATTCTTTGATTTAACTCATATTAAATATCCAGAATAGGCAAATCCATTAAATCAGAAAGTTGATTAGTGGTTGTCAATGGCTGGGGGAGAAGAAAATAAAAAGTGACTGTGAATGGTATAGGGTTTCTCTTGGGGTGGTGAACATATACTGGAATTATATAGTGGCAATAGTTAAATAATTCTGTGACTGCAGTAACACTCACTGAATTATACACCCTAAAAAGGTGAATTTTACTATTTGTGAATTACATCTCAAATAACTGTCATTAAATAAAAGTGAATTTAAAAGTACTATAAAAGCAATTGTAAGTCTACTATCGACTCCAAAAGAAGGGATGAATAAGAACAACAGAATGATGTTTAGTTTTTTTAATTTTTTTAATTTTTATTTTTTTAAAGATTTTATTGGGGAATTGGGGGAAGGAAAGAGTGTTGGGGAATCATGGAAAGGGAACAAACAAGTTGCTGTCCTTTTTGTTCTTCAGTCTAGTTGTGGGGGACGTCGCTTCACTGGCCCATGTTGGTATTATCATTGCGCTCTTCCCAGGTGAGGCAAATCAGTCACCAGCCACTGGATGGCTGCTCACGGTGGCTCATGCCCGCTGCCGGCCAGCCCCACTGTAGCCTACGCTGTGGATAGCGACTCACGGCAGCCTAGCTCTAGGTCGAACTGTTGTTCACCATCTTAGCTGTAGAGGGCGCAGCATCACTGGCCCTCATGTGGGATCCGAATGGGGCCCTGCTGCTCAGAGCTGGTGTCCCAAACCAGCTCTTAACCAACACGCCACTCAGCCAGCCTGATGTTTATTTTTTAGTAAAATTAAGTGTGGGCGGTATAGTTACTGGTCCCTGGATAATTCCAATAATTATATATAATCATAAAGAGAATTATTAGTGATTCAGAGGCATAATCTGATTTAGATTAACTTCTAAAAGATTAATTACTTGCTCTTAATTTGTTTTCTGAAAAACCAATGGGTAAGATTCCTGGGAACCAGCTCCTCTCGTCCTTGCTGCTGCTGATTGAGAGGATGTATATTTCTTCTTATTTAAATACTGGTGTCTGATTAAGATGCAGATCATGAAGTAACAAAGGCTCACATTTCTTAAAATTTGGATTCAGTTTCTAAGAAGGTTGTTGGTTTTTCTCTGGAATTGTTTTATGTTACGAAAATAAACAAGCAAACACAAACCATCTGATTCTACAATGTTAGCTATCACCATCAGATGCATGTTTTGCAAACACAGCTCTGAGCCCTTGCATAATATATCTTTATGGTGTATATTCATTTTCTCAGTGTGCACTGCTTTTGCCCAATTCACCTTATTTAATCAAAAGTCTTAACATTAAGTAGAGTTCTAGTCAGAACGAATGCTGTTTTTTATGTCACACAGGTACATTATAGGAGAATATAAAGGCGAATCATGTTTCTACTCATTCAGAAGAAGTGCGATCCAACCTGCCAGAATTTCATTTAATTGATAGAAACCCAAGAGTCAGTCAGGTGTGTTCAGTATAAACCTTTTTGGCGTTTAAGAAAATTTCCAGCTGAATAGAATTTGACATTTTAATAAGAGGAAGTGTGGCATTATGCTGCAGTCAGCATGCCTGACTAAAAACAGCCAACCATGCCGAGAAGATTATAAAACTTTTCTTCGTGCCCTTTAACTTGAATCTAGTAATCAAAAGATTGATTTAGTTCTCAAACTTAATTTGCAGCTCTGATTTTATTATTTTTCCAAAGCAGCTAGATCTTTTTAATCTATTGGATCAGCTGCAGCTGTGTCACTGCTGGCTCCACGGGATATACCTTTCTGCTGAGTTATCCCTCACCATAATGAGAGAAAAAAGAAAGTTTAGTCATTGCTCTCCTTTGAGTCAAATCACATCTCTGACTCCAGGAAATGGGATCATCTTTCTCCTTTGGATAAAAGGATGTAGGGTTTAAGGAATAGGGAAATTTCAATAAATAAGAAATGCTCTTCATCAGTTTAGGGAAGATAATGTAGCGTTGTTAACCTATGGCACAACAGATTCCAAAGGCAAAACAAAAGAATATTCAGAATCATGAAAAGAATTGTTGACCTGGAGTAAACATCAATTTTAAAAACAAGGCTCTTAAACTTTCTTCTAAACAAAGACAGAGATGCATTCATTTGCTGCATACACTATGGTACACAAGAAAACCCTTTTGTTAGAATCTTGACACACATTGCCAAACTAACAGCCACTTATTGTAAAGCCAAGCTATCCAGTTTTTCTCAGATGATATGCGAGGTTGGAAAATTAAGTTTGAGAACTAGTTGCAACGATGTTGCTAATGTTTTTTTATATCAGAAGGATTATTCATTATAAACTTGTACCAACTAGACAAACAGTGAACCAAGTTTACTATTTGGAAGTGCTGAAAAGGCTGCATGAAAAAGTTAGACCACCTGAATTTTTCACCAACAATTCATGGCTCTTGCATCACGACAATGCACCAGCTCACGTGGCACTGTCTGTGAGGGAGTTTTTAGCCAGTAAACAAATAGCTGTATTGGAACACCCTCCCTACTCACCTGATCTGGCCTCCAGTGACTTCTTTCTTTACCTGACGATAAAGGAAATATTGAAAGGAAGACATTTTGATGACCTTCAGGACATCAAGGGAAATAAATACGATGACAGCTCTGATGGCTATTCTAGAAAAAGAGTTCCAAAATTGCTTTGAAAGGTGAACTAGGTGCTGGCATCGGTGTATAACTTCCCAAGGGGACTGCTTTGAAGGTGACCATAGTGATATTCAGCAATGAGGTATGTAGCACTTTTTCTAGGATGAGTTTGCAAACTTAATTGTCTGACCTCATTAGAAGGACTTTTTTGAAATAATCTAGATGTTATGAAAGAAGTTTAAGTGTGCATGTAGGACCCAGTCCTCCTTTCTTTCTTTCTTTTTTTAAAATTAGTTTCAGGTGTACCACACAGTGCGATAGTTATACTTTTTACCCCTCACAGTGACAACGCCCCTCTCCTTTTTTTTTTTTAAAGATTTTTATTGGGGAATTGGGGGAAGGGGAACAGACAAGTTGCTGTCCTTTTGTTCTTTCGTCTAGTTGTGGAGGACGTTGCTTCACTGGCCCAAGTTGGCACCATCATTGCGCTCTTCCCTGGCGAGGCAGATCAGTCGCTGGCTTCTGGACGGCCGCTCCCGGTGGCTGCTGGCCGCTCATGCTGGCTGCTGGCTACACACGGTAGCTCATGGCAACCCACTGCAGCAGGGGCTGCAGCCTACGCCGTCGCCAGCGACTCACGGCAGCCCAGCTCCAGGTCGAGCTGTTGTTCAGCATCTTAGCTGTAGAGGGCAGTGTCACTAGCCCTCATATGTGGGATCCGAACCAGGGCCCTCTGGCATCCCAAGCCAGCTCTTAACCATCGCGCCACTCGGCCGGCCCTCCTTTCGTCTTTTTAAGGAAGTGTAGCTGTGGGCTTAGCTAGGGGTGTCCATAAGAGTATTGAAGAGAGGGGGAAACATCTGGAGCACTTGAATCTGTAATATGTTTTATGGGGACATGGAGACTAGAAAGCTGCCAGATGACCTAATTTCGGAGTACCATTTTTTCCCTGATGCCACTTGCCTCACCGCTTGCTCATCTTTCTTTTTTTTTCTCCTCTTATATTTGGTATTTGTATAATTCCAGTGTATATTAGAGAATTGGGATATTTGAGAAAAGAAAAAAGATGTATACCTTAGGATTTTACCTTAAACTGTTAGCATGTTTTTGTATTCGCCTAACTCCTGCAGCCTCTTTTTGTATACATACTGCAATATATTTCTAACTATGTGCTTTTACACCCTGTTTGTTTAAATGTAACATTTCTGTACAAGCCTAACCTCCCCCATCCCCTGAGATTCCTCAACTATTTAAAAGGTGTAAAAGTTTGCTCTGTTCCATATGGCCCTAAATCATACGTTCAATGGGAGGGAGACTTAGTGGCACGTTTGGTCACAGTTTTATACCTCTCTATTTTCTCAGTTCTGAATAAATCTTCTCTATGTTTGATATGCCATCCAATATCTCTACTTCTTTTCTACAGTGATTAAGTCATCAATATAGAGTAAAGGCACTCAATTCCACTCTTAAAAAATCTTTCTGAGGGTTCAGAAAGATAAAAAAGTCAGCCCAATCTTCTATGTGTTTGTGTATTTCTCTCTCTCTCTCTCTCACACACACACCAAACAAACAAACAAACAAAAACCTTACCTGTGCAGCATGAAAACAACATTCAAGAAAGTGTGTTGCATTGTACATTCAGAATCCAGGCCCTCATTACATGTGCTGGGGGAACATTCCCACAGCAAAATGGTAGCCATAAGGAGTGAGCACGTTTCTGTGCCCTGACCCGCATTCTGTTTCCAAGTCCCACCAAAGCATATACTGCAAAGAGTTTATTTTGTTAAACGCCTCCAGAAAAACCATGTGGGATAGAGACTCTTTCATTGACATTCATGACTATCCCAGCCCCACTCCCCTACACCATGCGTTTCTTTGCCTGATTCAGTTCCATTCCTTCTGGCCTGACATAACCCCTTGGACTTTGGGAGTTTGGGGATATAAAATCCCTGTGTGTTTCTGCTGGTGGACCCTCTTTTCCCAGGCTATGTTGTCCCTGACGGGGCTCCTGCACCTAAGCATAATTGGAAAGTGAATTATCTGGGAAAGCCTGCCCTGGCATTGTAATCCTCCCTGTTGAGCACGGCCAAGCACTGAGCACTAGCTCTGAATAGCGAATAGCCTGGAGAGCTGCCCAAGCCCATTCCCAGGTGGGCTGGATAGAGATCCCAATTTCTGCAGAAGGAAGCCATTAGGTAGATTACTAACTAATACAGCGTACTATACTGCCTCACAACGACAGACTTACACCAGGGTACCGGAAGGGCAATGGAGGGCCATCACATTTCATGATTAGAAATCAAATACACTTAGCGTTAGGTATTTAGTTTGGTCCTTGGTAAAATGAAATGAGAGAATTATTCCACAGCAGAGGCAGTAGCTTTGCTGCACCGTGTTATTTTTTTCAGGGAACTGCAGAGACCCTCTTACCGAACTCCTCCACCCACAGCATCCCTCTCTGATGCCGCCCTTGCTGCCCTCCACGACCTAGCAGTATCATTAGTAGACTGAGTCCTTTGAGTTAAACAAGAGGGGGTGGGGTATGATAAACATTGCCAAAATATGCATTTTTATAGGTTATCACATTCAGTTACTATGATTATGTATGAGTACCTTGGAAGGTGCAGACGCAGGTGGGAAATACTATTTTTTTTTAAGATTTTTATTGGGGAATTGGGGGATGGGAACAGTGCTGGGGAATTGGGGAAGGGGAACAGACATGTTGCTGTCCTTTTGTTCCTCAGTCTAGTTGTGGAGAATGTTGCTTCACTGGCCCAAGTTGGCACCATCATTGCGCTCTTCCTGGGCGAGGCAGATTAGTCGCCGGCTTCTGGACAGCCACTCACGGTGGCTGCTGGCTGCTCACGTTGGCTGCTGGCTACACACGGTAGCCCATGGCAACCCACTGCTGCAGGGGCTGCAGCCTACACCGTTGCCGGCGACTCACGGCAGCCCAGCTCCAGGTTGAGCTGTTGTTCAGCATCTTAGCTGTAGAGGGCGCAGCGTCACTGGCCCTCATATGTAGGATCCGAACGGGAGCCCTCTGGTGTCCCAAGCCAGTTCTTAACCAACGCGCCACTCGGCCGGCCAGGGAAATACTATTTTATCAGAGGTTGTTTTAGGGCAGGGGTTGGCAAACTTTTGAGATGGAAGAGCCGCCAGAGGTCAGCAAACTGTGGCTCGCAAGCCACATGTGGCTCTTTGGGTACGTACATATGGCTCTGAAGTAAAATTGAAAATGAAAATGAAACTATCATAGTTTCATTTATAATATTACTTTAAATTTTGCTGATTTGTACAAATATATTTATGGCTCTCGAATAATTTTTAAATTGTTGTGAGGGACAGGATTGGCTCTTCCAGGGGTCGGCAAACTTTTGAGATGGAACTTACCCAAAGAGCTGCATGTGGCTTGCGAGCCACAGTTTGCCGACCCCTGTTTTAGGGGAAGGAAGAAGCATGGTGTGAGCAAGCCTGGGTAGTGACCGTGTCATGGGATAACTCCAGGAAACAAAGTCCTGATCCCACCCAGCTGGTGAAGTACTTGGAGCCTAATCCTGGGGAGACATGAGCTAGTGAGACTGAACTTCTTAATAATATATAAGCTTGTGTGGGAGGGACAGAAAAACGAGTCAGGCATTGAATTAGTAGTGGCAAATGCGTTGTATATTACCATATGCCTTTTAAAGATGGAGGCAGGGATAAGAGAACATACAGCTTTAGTTCAAAGGGAAAAATGAAGGGAAGCTCTAAGTTTGTGAGATGGAATTTTGTTTCACGGGCATGCAATTATTCATTCACCATACACATTTGCTGAGTGATGGCAGGATGGGGAAGGTGAAAGTGGCAAAGAGTGGCCCTCAAGGAGCTAAAGCCAGCTGATAAACACACACACACACACACACACGCACACACACACACGCACATGCATACCACTCGTGTCCCTGACTGTTTTCTGCCTTGCATTAAAAGGTGTCAGATAAAAATATTGCACCAGCCTCAACAGATTGAGGTTCTAGTACTAGCTCAGCAGTGGTGGCTGGAAAGGCAAATCTCTTCTCTCTAGCTAGTTTGCCGTCTATGTGTAGCCATAGATCAAGTTGGTGCAAGGGGATCATTGGAATGTTAATTATGTCACGATTAATGAAAAATGTTTATTCAAAATGCAGAAGTATTTCAATAGAATTATACTTAACAGTTTGCCACATTGAAAACAATCTAAATGATTTACTCTCAAATATTTTTTTATTTGAATTACTTTAGGAACATAGTTATATGGCAAAGATTTCTTTGTAGGTTTAAAAATAGTTGGACATTAATTACCGGCAATCTGGTCTATCCTAGCATGATTTCATTTGTGTTCACTCCTTTGGAAGAGGTGATTTGATATTACTGTTCAGCCTTAATTATGCGATGACTGTTGACCTTCAAGGCCAGAGGCATGCAGCTCCAAAATCCTGATATGAATGTTGCTTTCCACTTCAGCAGGGGATAGAAGTGCTACAGAAGTGATGCTTGCAGTGTCCTAAAGGGGCGTGGCTAGTTAGCTTGCTATTGGCCATCCCTGAGGCAAAGACAGCTTGATTTGCATGCATATTGTAAATGTGAAGGAATTAGTGTTGAGTTGCATCATTACAAAGGAAAATAGCCACGACTTGTTGATTTTGAGGTTGGCATGATTATACTCCTGACATATGACTTTTAGACCAGGTTTCTTAGGACACACAGGAACTGAGACGTGCCCTCAGACCTTGTTTAGATTAGGCAAGAAATTCCACAGTGTAGTAGCATGGTTTAAGTCTCCTAGAATTGCGCATAGGAGAGAATACGAATCATGAACAAACCTATAGAGAAATTCCATCCTTGCAAATAAAAAATGAAAGGGAGAGGAAAACAACTGGAGTATCATTTAAACCCATCCAATTAGTGATAACAAGTAAAAAGAAAGATAAGATCCATGAACAGTGAAGTTGCATGGAAAATGATACACTGTTAGAAGTAGAAATTATCCCTATTTATAGGAAAAGCAGTACAACACTATGTTTTAGAATCCGGTGGGTGGGTCATCAAGTTGAGTATTTTCTATTTGTCAGGCCAAATGTTTGATAGATAAATTTATCCTTTGCGGCATCAACTTCAGAAAATTATTTGTCCCCTAAGCAAACCTCAAGTCTGTCACATGCCATTATGGATTTGTTTTCTGTATGATATTGTACATACCTAGATTCCCAGAAGAGAGGTCTCAGACATTTCTAAACCTGTGAAACAGCTGGCATACAGCTTTATGTAGTAAACATGGAATGTATAATTCACAATTCATATCACCTCTTAGGGTAAAAAAAATGTGTGAGTGTGTGTGTGTGTGTGTGTGTGTGTTTGTATGTGTGTGTTAGTCATTGCTCAACAGCTGGTAAATAATAAATATTCTTTCGCTCATTCATTCATTAAAAAAAAGTGTAACAAGTACCAGATACCATTCTGGGCACTAGTGATAAAACAGCAGAGCTTCAATTCTAGCAGAGGCGAAATGGACAATAAACATGAAAAGTGGCTTATGTAATATTGTTATAAGATGATAAGTGGTATGGATAAAACATAGAACAGAATATGACACATTGGAATTGCTGGCGGCAATCTGCAATCTTAAATAAGCATCTTTATTGAAAAGGTGTCATTTTAATAAAGACTTAAATGAGATGAGGCTCTGTACTGTATAGATAATTTGAAGAAGCATGTTCCAAGTAGAGAGAGAAATGGTAAAAGCTCTGAAGCCAAGGTGCATCTAGCGGGTTTGAACAACTGCAAGGAGGTCAGTGTGGCTGCAGCGGAGCAAGGGAAGAAGAAATTTAGGTAGTAAGATATGAGGAGAAAGAGGTAGTAGGACAGATAAATAGGATACTGTTGCCCTTGTTGGATATACCATGAGAACAATGGGGCACTTTGGAGGAGGTTTGAACGGACGAATATCATGATCTGACTTACATTTTAATAAGATCCCCCTGGCTGTTCTGTTGAGAAGATACTCCCAAAAGGCAGGGTTGGAGGCAGGGAGATAGGTAGAAGGCAGTTGCAATAATCCAGGTGACGAGTGATATGGCTTAGATCAAAATGGTTGCAATAAAGGTGGTGAGAAGAAATCAGACTCTGGATGCGTTTTCCTGAAGGACTGAAGAAATTAATAACATCATGGTGTAGAACTAAAAGTATATCACAAAACAAGACATGAACCCACCATATATTTATATTATCAGATGAATATTAGATATCAAAGTTAAAGTTACAATACTCTCAAATCACGAATTTTGCTATTATTATAGCGTAAGTTTTAACAGGAATTTTCTACCCAAAATTTTGGACACAGCAAGGAGTTACTGCATAGAGAAATAAGTGAAGAACAACCTAGCCTAGCTGAGCTGTGGATGCTATGGGGTCAGATAGACTCATTCCCTGCCAAGGATCCTATATATATAAGAAGCTTTACAGGGCTAATGATTTTAAACTTTACTCAGTAAAGTAACAAATTGCTCAGAGTTGTTCCTGAATAGCTAAATACTGGAAAATTCCTGAATAACAGATATCTGTATGATCTAGATTTTGAAAGATTTTTATCCTGACATTTAGAATTTTCTTGATCCTTTGTAAAAATTTATCTACTTTGGAGCTCCACGGATGAAAACATTTGTGGAACATGAAGAGGGTTCAGAAGACTGTTATCAAGATGATTAAATCATTGGCAAATAAGGGCTATGAAGAAAGGTTAATGGAACTGAGATTGTTCAGCTTGGAAAATAGAAGACCAAGAGGGGATTAATAATGGTCTTTAAGTGTATAAAGAGCTATTACACAGAGAATGCTCACCAGCTGGTCTCAATCTTCTCTTAGGACAGAACAAGGAGAATGGAGTGTAAATTACATCATGGGGGATTTAGGCAAAATACTTGGAAGAATTTTTTGACAAAGAATGTTGTTAAACATTGAGATAAAATATCAGTCCAGAGTTCATCTGACCCTGCATCCTGCCAGGATGCCTGAAATTCCAAGCATTTGGCCCATTCATGTCGATTCAAGATACATTTCCTGAGAGCTCACCATGCACAAGATGCTATAGCTTAAAATATTTTCTATAGCTAAGTGAAATAAGTCAGACAGAAAAAGTAGAGAACCATATGATTTCCCTGATATGCTGTATATAAAACTGAAAACGACAAAAGAACAAGAAAAACAAATGAAGAAACAAAACTCACAGAAACAGACAATAGTTTAGTGACACAGGCAATAGTTTAGGGGAGGAGGGTGGTAGATGAGGGTAAAGGGGATCAAATATATGGTGATGGAAGAACTGACTCTGGGTGGTGAACACACAATATGATATATAGATGATGGATTACAGAATTGTACACCTGAAACCTATGTAACTTTACTAACAATTGTCACCCCAATAAACTTTTTTTAAAATAGTATTTTTTAAAGATTTTATTGGGGAATTGGGGAAGGGAACAGTGTTGGGGAATTGGGGAAGGAGAACATTGTATTTTTCCAGGACCCATCAGCTCCAAGTCAAGTTGTTGCCCTTCAATCTTAGTTGTAGAGGGTGCAAGCTCAGCTCCAAGTCCAGTCACTGCTTTCAATCTAGTTGCGGGGTGGGGTGTAGTCCACCATCCCATGCAGGAGTCAAACTGGCAACCTTGTTGTTAAGAGCATGCACTCTCACCAGCTGAGCCTTCCAGACGCTCATTGGCAGCTCAGCAGCAGCTCAGCTCAGGTGCAGCTCACTGGCCCATGTGGGAATCAAACTGGCTACCCTGTTGCTTGGAGCTTGTGCTTTTAACCAACTGCACCACCTGACCACTCCAGGAAACTTTAATTAAAATAATTTTTTTTCTATAGAAGGCCATTGTTGCAATTTACCTGTTGGCTTAGAAGGAAAGGAGTATAATTTGGCTTATGTAACTAGTAAAATATAAACTCAGAGATCAGAATGCAGGCACCAAGGGATGCATGACATATGACCAGCTAACTTTGTTGTGCCAGTATTGCTGTGATATGCTAGAGGGAAAAAGAAAGGTATGGAGTGGGAATATGGGCCTGAAAGAAGGGGTGCAGCTAGGCTTTAGGAGATGGCTGGATGGAATTGAGTAGTAAGGACTCATTTTGCTCAAGGGTACAGGCAGTGTGATGGTTCTCCTTGCCTCCTCGCTTTTTGGTGCAGGATGGAGCAGTGGCATGGAAGTTCGTACTGTACCAGCCAGTCCCATAGGGGGGAAGAATGCAAAGCAATCAAAAAGGACAGGAATACAAGAAACCTTTTGTCCTAGTGCAATTTAACTTATAACCATGATCTTTACTTCTCCCACTACAAGTTTCTTCCCCTTGGAGGTGGAATGAGGTTTGGCCCAATTGTTTTCTTAGACTTTTTTTTTTTTTACTGCAGCTGGATTGTAAAAGGAGCTAGCTGAAAAGGTCTCAAGTTTCTGTTTGATACCAAACAACTCATTCTCTATAAGTTTAACTCTTCTTCTGTTTAATTGGTATTATGCTGTAGTAGAAGGAGTATGTATTTTTCTGAGCTTACATCTGGTCTCCTTAATAGCTGTGAGGTATTCGTAGGTTTCTTAATCACCCTGAGCTTTGAATGTCCTCGTCTGTAAAGCAGAGGTAGTTATTACCTCAAGGAGTTTCTGTGAGAATTAAAATGCTTAGTAAAGTATTTAGTGCCTAGTAGGTACTTGTCACACACTAATTCCCTATACTGTTTCCATGTAATAACCCTTCAGTTATGTAATGACATCATCCCCTGTGCTTTCTCTGCTGAGCTCCTTAAATCTTCATTCGCTTCAGTCCAAGCCCCTCCGTGTATAATAGTTCCCTTAACTCACGTTCATATGGTAAGGCATCTGGTTTGCTTTCCTTAAGAAACCTCAAATGTATTATCTTTCTTAAGAAATGACCTGCTCAGAATGGAACTCACCATCATAAACATTACCCCATCTACACAGAGTATTATGTGCTTATTATAACCTCTCTTGACGTAGAAAATATATTTATATTAATAATCCTGAAATCATGTACTTTCTTTTTTTTTAATTTGTTTTTTAAATTTTATTGAGGAGCAGCCATGGTCATTGGTTACACGTTGCTTTCATGCTACAATGGCATAGTTGACTCTTTTAGGGAAGGCGCAGCTCACAGTAGCCCATGCGGGGATCGAACCAGTGACTTTGGTGTTATCAGCACCACACTCTAACCAACTGAGCTAACTGGTCACCTCTCATTTGCTTCCTTGACAAGCACATTCTACTTTGACACAAATCCTGAGGCATTTTTAGAACCTGGGTTTTCCTTGGAGATGCTCTATACCTGGTTCTGTTTGAAAGTAATTCCCTGGGCATGTGATCGAACATGGCTCTTTTGAGTCCAATGGATCTGTGATTCTCAGAGACTAGGCAATTCCGAATGAGTAATTTAATATCTCAAATATCTAATTGACTTTCTAAATAACATAAAACACAGCATAACACAGTATGAAATATTACTGTGAGTTTTCCTACCTGTCAAGTTACTACCACTTTTTTTCTTTACTGCTAAACTTCTTGGAAAAGCCATCTGTACTTGCTACTTTAACTTTCTCACCTATCAATTTCTCATCTCAAAGCAATCTGGCTTTCCCCTGAAATTGCTTTTTCAAAGGTCACCCAAGACCTCATTGTAAAACCCATTGGTTTCTTTATTATTTTCTTCTCTAATCACTCTGTAGCATTGACATTATTGACCATTTGTGTCAGTATGATTCTAACACAGAGAAACAGAAAACACATGAATATTTAAAAGAAAGACTTGAATGCAAGGAATTGTTTACACAGGTGATGGAAAAACTGAAAAGTGAGAGTGGACAGTGCGATCACCCAAGATTAGCAACATCAGAAACCATGACAGCCTTAGGCTGGGTTACCAAAGCCCAGGAGATAAAGTTACCTGGCTAAAACTAAAATTACAAGGGGAGCTAAACCACAGAGGAGAAGCAATTGCTACTTAGGATGCTATTTGCGGCAAAGTAAAAGGAATAAATTCTCTGGTTTCTCCCCTCTTGCTGCCTTCCAATCTTCTGTCAGTGCCTCAAATTGGCTGAACTTAGCTGGAAGTCAGCCATCAGTGGAGGCTGGGAAACAGACTGCAGAGGCCATTCCCTCTCCACCTTGCAGTACAGAATCCAGCAGGGGACAGGTAAGGAACAAATATGAAGTATAACAGATGCAGGATGGGCACAATACTTTGGTCATTTGACATTTATTCTCACATTTCTACCTATGTACATCTTTGCCATTCTACCCAACATAAAGCAAATATCTTTCATATAGACAACACGCACATTCTCTATTCAACCAAGGATGACAAAAAGCTCACAAGTCGCTGTGTTCCTCCCAATTCCAGAATCTACACATGATACAAATTTCTTTTTTTAATTTTTTTTTATTTTTCACTTACAGTTGACATACAATATTATATTAGTTTACATGTACAGCATAGTGATTAGACATGTATACAACTTACGAAGTGATCACTCCAATAAATCTAGTACCCATCTGACACCATACGTAGTTACTATCATGCTATTAACTATATTCCCTATGCTATAATTTACATCCCCATGACTATTTTGTAACTACCAATTTGTACTTTTTAGTTCCTTTACCTTTGCCACCAATCCCTCCAAATCCTTCCCATCTGGCAGTCATCAAAATACTCAATGTTCTCTGTATCTCTGAGTTTGTTTCTGTTTTGTTTGTTAGTTTACTTTGTTTTTAAAATTCCACATATAAGTGAAAACATATGACATTTGTCTTTCTCTGCCTGACTTACTCCACTCAACACAATACCCTCTAGGTCCATCCATGTTGTTACAGATGATAAGGTTTCATTCCTTTTTATGGCTGAGTAATATTCCATTATATATAGAGGAATATATAGATAGAGCCTTTGAAAAGAAAAATCTTTACTATATATATATTATATATATATATATATATATACACATATCTTTCTAAAATATACTTATACATATCTTTCACATATATATATATATTTATATATAAAACCTCTTCTTTATCCATTCATCCATTGATGATCACCCAGGTTATCTCCATATCTAGGCTATTTTCTATAATATTGCAATGAACACACGGATTCACATATCCCTTTGAAGTAGTGTTTTTGGTTTCTTTGGATAAATCCCAGAAGTGGGATTACTGTGTCTTTCTTTGTCTCTTGTTATAGGCTTTATTCTCAAGTCTATCTTGTCTGGTATAAGTATTGCTAAACAGCTTTTTTTTTCTTATTTCCATTTTCATGAAATACCTTTTTCCATCCATTTCTTTCAGTCTCTGTGTGTCTCTTGATCTAAGTAAGACTCTTGTAGGCAACATATGTAAGCTTCTTGTTTTCTTTTTTTCTTTAAAGATTTTATTGGGGAACTGGGGGAGGGGAACACACAATTTGCTCTCCTTTTGTTCCTCAGTCTAGTTGTGGAGGACATCACTTCACTGGCCCATGTTGGTATTGTGATTATTGAACTCTTCCCGGGTAAGGTAGTCGGTCGCTGGCCATTGGACAGCCGGTCACAGCGGCTCATGGCAGCTCACGCCTGCTGCCGGCCGCTCACGGTAGCCCCACTGCAGCCTGCACCATCACCAGCCACTCACAGCAGCCCAGCTCCAGGTTGAGCTGTTGTTCACCATCTTAGCTGTAGAGGGCGCGCAGCATCAATGGCCCATGTGGGATCAGAACCGGCAGCCTTGCTGCTCAGAGCTCACACTCCCAAGCCAACTCTTAACCAACAAACCACTTGGCCAACCCTGTAAGCATCTTGTTTTCTTATACATTCATCCACCCTATGTGTTTTTATTGGAGCATTTAATCCTTTTACATTTAAAGTAATTGTTGATATATTTGTAGTTATTGCCATTTTATTATTCATATTTTTTATTTTCTTTTTTTTCTTCTTCTTAAAGATGTACCCCTAGGGCCGGTTGAGTGGCTCAGTTGGTTAAGAGTGTGAGTTCTGAGCAACAGGGTCACCAGTTCAATTCTGACATGGGCCAGTGAGTTGTGCCCGAGCTGAGCTGCCACTGAGCTGCCAACAGGTGGCAGGATGGCTCAGCTGGTGAAAGCACGTGCCCCTAAAAACTATTTTGCTGGTTTGACTCCCACATGGGATGGTGGGCCATGCCCACTCACGACTAAGATTGAACACGACACCTTGAGCTGAGCAGCCGCGAGCTGCCGACGGAAGGCGGGATGGTGACAGGACTTGGGAACTGAGCTAGCTGCACCCTCCACAACTAAGACTGAAGGACACCAACTTGTCTGTTCTCCTCCCCCAATTCCCCAATAAAATCTTTTTTGAAAAAAAGAAAAAAAGATGTACCCCTAACATTTCTTGTAATACTGGTTTGGTGGTGATGAACTCCTTTAGCTTTTTCTTGTCTGGGAAGCTCTTTATCTGTTCTTCAATTCTAAATGATAGCTTTTCTGGGTAGAGTAATCTTGGTTGTAGGTCCGTACTTTTCATCACTTTGATTATTTCGTCCCATTCCCTTCTGGCCTACAAAGTTTCTGTTCAGAAATCCAGTTGACAATCTTATGGGAGCTCCCTTGTAGGTAACTGACTGCTTTCTCTTGCTGTTTTTAGATTCTTTCTTTGTCTTTAAACTTTGGAATTTTAATTATGATGTGTCTTGGTGTCAGCCTCTTTTGGTTCATCTTGTTTGGGACTCTCTGTGCTTCCTGGACTTGTATGTCTATTTTCTTCACCAGACTAGGGAAGTTTTCTATCATTATTTCTTCAAATAGGCTTTCAATTCCTTGCTTTCTCTCTTCTCCTTCTAGTACCTCCTAAGATGTGAATGTTGGTACACTTAATATTGTCCCAGAGGTCCCTTAAAGAGTCTTCAGTTTTTAAAAATTCTTTTTGCTGTTCTAATTGGGTGTTTTCTGCTACCTTATATTCTAAATCACTGATTCAGTCCTCTGCTCCATCTACTCTACTGTTGATCCCTTGTAATGTAGTCTTCATTTTAGTTATTGTATTCTTTATTTCTGACTGGTTCTATTTAATGTTTTCTATCTCTATTTTTATGTTTCCTGTCTCTTTGTTGAAGTTTTCCTTGAGTCACTGAGCATCCTTATAACCAGTGTTTTGAACTCTGCATCTGGTAGGTTACTTGTCTCCATTTTGTTTAGTTTTTTTCTGGAGCTTTGTTCTATTCTTTTATTTGGCACATATTTCTTTGTCTCCCCGTTTTGGCTGCCTCCCTGTGTTTGTTTCTATGTATTAGGTGCAGCTATGCCTCCTAGTCTTAGTAGAGTGGGTTTATATAGTAGGTGTCCTGTGGGGCCCAGTGGTGCAGTCTTCCTAGTCACCTGAGCTGGGTGCTCCAGGGGTGTTCCTTGTGTGGATTGTGTGTTACTTCCTGTTATAGTTGAGCCTTGATTGCTATTTGCATGTCAAAGTGTAGGACTGACCCTTCAGTTCATTGGTTGTGAGGCCTGACCATTACTACAGTGAAGGAGCTGTTGTACAGGGGCCGACCCTATAAAGCAGGATTCACTTTAGCAGGACTCTGGTGCCTGCCCAGTGTGCCCTTTGGGTGTGTCATCCATGGAGGTGGCTTGGTGATGCTTCAGCTCAGTTTGAAGCTGGCCACTGGGTGTACCAGCCCCAGGGCCATCTGAGATGGTACCTGCTGCAGGCCAAGTTCCGTTGCAGCCTATGCCCTTCCCAGTGCCGCTTGGCATGAGGCACAAAGCAATCTACATATGCTCACCACCTGTGCTGAGCTTGGAGGTGCCTGGAAGAGGGTAAGCTGTGAACAGAGTCCAGCTACTGCTAGTGCCAGGCTTGGCGCTACTCAGCAAGAGGTATGGGGGAATACCAAGACCAGATTCTTCTTTTCTGGGGTCTGTGAATCTTTGAGAGATTTTAGGAAAGTCTGTAGTTTGAGCTAAGGCAGCCCGTTTGTATGGAAAAGCCACTGGAAGCATCTTGGGTGGTCCTGCACATTGGTTGGGTGGGGTTTTAGGGAAATGCCAAGGCATGGGGAATGGTGTTAGTCAGGTTGATAGAAACTCAGATTATGGCGGCCACCTGTGTGTGCAGGCTGGGTCGAAGGAGGGCTCAACAAAGAAATAGTGGCTTCTGCTATCACTTCTGTCTGGGATAAAGGTGCCCCTACAACCCTTGCTCTGGAGCCAGACAAATCAGTTCCTACACGTATGTACCTGGAGCCTTTCAAGCTGCTGCCCCAATACTGGAGCTCAGAGCAAGTGAATCCATCAGCCAGTAAGTTTGCACACAGGCCCTTTATAGGGAATGCCTGGGACTCTAGCTGCAATCCGTCTCACTCAGCCACAGTCTGTTGATTTTGACAGCCAGTAGTTGTGGGGACTTCTCTCCAGCAATCGAACCCTGGGTTGGAGAGCCTCGTGTGAACCTGGGACTCCTCTTTCCTCAGGGGTTCCTCCACAGCAGCATTATCCCTGCTGATTTTTAACTCACACATGGGTGTAACATAGTAAACACTACTCTGCTATGTGCTATGAATACATTGTAGAATGCCTATATGGATAACCACTGGCTTGAAGCTAGGCAAAGCTTTTTCTAATGTAATAATGAAGAGGTAATTTTTTTCTGGTTAAATCAGTGTCCATAAAATTCAGTTATGACACAGAATACCATTTTTCATGCTACATCCAAAGTTGGTTCTCTAGTTCTTCCCAATTTTATATATTGCAAGAGCAACTCAACTGTTTTTGAAATTCAATATGTGAAAAAGGAATAAATGAAGTTAACAAGCCCTTTTTCACTTTTTGTGTGCTTTTTAGAAGTTAAGCTATACTAATCAGCATCTGAATTTCTACTTCCTCTATATGGTAAATATTATATGGTTGACTTGCAGAGCTGCCTAATAGAGTCACGCACTAAGGAACTTTATGGTTTGATATAAGATATGAGAGCAATTTCATTTTTATCAGTGTCTTTAATCCCAGAAACTAATATATCTCTAATATAAGTAAGAGACCTTGGTAACAATGTAAACATATTCTTTATATTATCTCTCTGAGGACAATTTTAGAGGTTATTTTGCTTAATTCTAAAGATTTCCTAGAAAGGATCTCAGTTTTTATAACTCCTAACCAGAAAAAGTACAGAAAAATCTGAGTGTCAGACAGGTTGAGGAAGAAGCTTAAGAGGGAAACATCAAAATTTCTTAACTATGAAGTAACCTAGATATATTTTACTTTTTTAAAAGAAATAGTAAATGGTATGGGCTGGAAAACAAAATTCTGTTTTTCCCCTGGTATGGAAATTTATAGTCTTCTATTTTTGCCAAGTCTCTTGCAGAAAAGTAGTAGACAAAGAACACGTTCCTAAAAGAAAAGACCTTCAAAACTCTCAGGCTAAAAGAAACTTCTGGTTTTGGCTGTGATGGTGTAACTGGTAGCAGACTAGCTCTCCAACATAAACAACCAAATCCTGGGCAAATTATATGAAGAAATCGCTTTCAGGTACCAGCAGCTAGAGAACTGTAACTATTAGGGAGGAGAAACACAAAACTGAGCTCCATAACATCTCAGTTCCTTGACTGGGGCAATTTTTAACTGAAGATACAGAGTTCTGATTTTGAGGCAGCTGAAGTTGCTAGATTTTACAAGGCAGGTAACAAGAGAGGAGGGTGATGTGTAAAGGAGGCCCCTAAAGTCTGTGTGGGAGTGCTCTACAAGTACTTGACAGTGTGAAGTGAAAAGTTTGAACGAGGGATGTATGAAATATCTGTTATTAAACAAACAGTGAGAAGTATGAAGTAGGAAATATAAAAGGGAATGTGTAAAACGTGAAGTCACACTATTGATTAGTTTTTGATAAGTTAAGCTAACATATCCTTAGCCCTAATACAATCACAAAAATAAGTAAAGGAAGTATATCCAAGCAGTCAATATGGGAAATAAAATGGACTATTAAAAATATTGAATTCAACCAAATGATGAGAAGAAAGGAACAATGGGGAAATGAAAGAAGAAGAAGAAGGAGAAGGAGAAGGAGAAGAAGGAGGAGGGGAGGGAGGAGGGGAGTGAGGAGGAAATGGAGGGAGAATGGAAGAGGAAGAGGAAGAAGAAGAAGAAGAAGGAGAAGAAGAAGAAGAAGAAGAAGAAGAAGAAGAAGAAGAAGAAGAAGAAGAAGAAGAAGAAGAAGAAGAAAGTAGGAACACAGACTGTAATCCCAACCATTTCAAAAATTATATTAAATGTAAATAGATGAAACTTCAATTAGAAGACAGAGATTGTAAGATTAGATAAAAGAGTCAAAACCTAACTAGGGATTGTTTAGAGAAAACACAAGAGCCTTATAGACACAAAAAGGTTGAAAGTAAAAGGAAAGGAAAATATATATTATATATACAGTAATAGTAAAAAAGCTGGAGAGTCTCTATTAATATCAGACAAATTAAGCTCCAAGACAGAGAGTATTATAAGCGATGAAGAGAAACATTTCATAATGATAAAATAGGCAGTTTATAAGGAAATTTTAAAAGTCCTAAATATGTAAATACCTAATTACAGAACATCAAACTTCATAAATCAAAAATTGATAGAACCACACACATTAACAGGTAGTCACAATTACAGTTGGAAACTTACAACTTTCTCTTAGTAATTGATATAAGTAAATAAAATGAGGAACAATACAGAAGATACAAAGAACACTGGTGATCATAAGTAATATCTATCAAATACATACGTGTAATAATTTATGGAAGTTTTTAATGTATTCAGCACATTATTGAATATTGTCATCATTAAGCAAGTAAATAACTCAGAATTGCCCACCTACCCTCACCTTTCCTCCCATCTTCATTTATCAGCATGCATCTAAGCCACCACATGCATACATTTCCCTTGGAATTTGGATAAATTTGCTCCCTGATTAGATTGTTGTGCTATTGCAGCTCATTGTAGATCTTCTAACCAGTATCCTAGTGTACTAGACAAAGCCTACTTCCTGCCATCAGGAAACTCCTAAACTTCATGGATGAAAAGCAGAGTCACCCTAGTAGATGCAAACTTAGCAACTACCTGAATATCCATGCTTCCTGCATAACCTTCAGATAGGACACTGGCGATAATCCACTATCTAAAAAGTCATGGAGATATCTGCACCTCAAATAATACTGATTGGCTTGTTGTCAACTGAGACCCCTGAATACCTGTCCCTAATTCACCTTATAAACACCCGTGTCTTTTGTAGAAAAGGTAGCTAACACTAGTAATGACTAAATATAACAGTGAAGTGTTTAATGAAACTATATTCCTGATTCTAAGCCATTCAGAAAGTAAGTCCAAACTGTCTCTCTTTTGATGCCTACAATATGCATCATCTCTGACTATTTGGCTGATGTGATAAACATTGTAACCCCCTCTGATGAATATGAAACAATTATATGCCATAAAATACAGCCATCTGCATCAGTGTCTGTCTTGGATTATTGTGGTGGAAACAGAGTCCCTAATATTTAATTTGAAACCTACCTGCATCTGAATCATTTTAGGATTGCTTTGTATGAATTCATCATAATTTCAAATACGTCCATAAATTTGCATCACTGATGTTATTTCCATTTGTGTTAATGGTGCTATTCTGGATGTCTTATGAGGGTATGCTGGTATACACATATACTGATATGAGGTGCACTAGCTCATCCAGCTTTCTTGATGAATAGATAATGATGAAAAAATACTTGCGTCAAGCTTCTCATCTTCAAAACATAAAACATCATTACAAAGCCATTAAGAAACAAACTTTGGTTAAATTTCAATTGTAGATGAAATTTTATAGTCACTTTTGAGGAATGTCTAATGCCTAAAAGCACTTCATTGAAAGAAGGTAGCCGCCGAAGTTTTTAATCCTTGTTATTTTTAAGATGCCAAAGAACTCTAAAGCATGTTGCCTCAAGAACTGGCAAGGATTGTCATGTCACCTGGATTTCATTTGCTCCAGGGAGCATCTTCCTTTAAGGTAGGGGGTGGGAGGCATTTACACAAGGTTTAACTTGTGAGCTCTGAGTTACAAGGAGAGTGTGATAAGATAAAGGAAGGGTAGACGCATCTTTCTGACTTCTCTGAGCAAAGGAAAGATTACCCAAAGCCTTACAGCGAAATGTTTTCCTGCCAAACTAAATGGAATTCTGACGTTATTTTCAGAGATAAAATATGTTGTATTAATGTGCATGGCTATCTGGTTCAATTCACTCTAAAGGGCTCAATTGAGTTACCCAAAAATGTGTGTATGCGAGCACATATTCACACCCGCAGATTATGTTGTGTACTGTAAACACATAAATAGTGTTATTAAACCATATCAGCAATATAAAACAGCATTTTCACACAGAAACTGGAGAGGAGCACCAGAAGGATTAGCAACAGAAGAGTTTTTGATCGGCAGAGTGTCATTTAGCAGGATACTGCTTTCAACTCTGTTTCTGAAAAGTCACCTTGGAACTGCATGATCTTCGGAAGACAGTGGCATGGTAAGACTTCCAATCTAAGACATAGGCTATGTAGTTGAAAATACAGGTAGAGGGTTTTAAGTATTTGATTTCTTGTGTGAACTCATTGTTTCTTTCGAAGTAAAATTCTATGCATGTTCAAGTGTAGTTTTACTTTATTTTATTAGTTTCAGGTGTAAAAAACAATGTAATAGATAGTTCACCCCTGTCTATTACCCCAAAGTGATAAGCCCCCTCCCCCAATCTATTACTCCTCTGATATCGTATAATTATAGCTGTTACAATTCCATTGACTCTATTCCCTTTGCTGTAGTCCCTATCCTGTGACTATATATTGGGTTGTCAGAAAAGTCATGATGCATGTTTGCGGCAGATGGCACTAGCTCGCTAGTTCATTTTTGGAAGTACTAGAGTCAATTGCATCTATGTTATTGCTATGTCATTTGACAGCTGACAGTTCTAGCTTCATTCTAAAAAACATTGAATTATTTGGTTGAGCATTGAAGATTTTACAAGTTGAAGATGGAAGACCAAACTGTGCATTTTGGCCATATTTTACTGTTTTACTTCCATAAAGGGAAGAACGTACATCAAGCTTGTGAAAAGTTGCATGAAGTTTACGGTGACAATGCTCTACAAGAACATCAGTGCCAATGATAGTTCATGAAATTCCGTGCTGGTGATTTTGGTCTCAACGATGCTCCTCGGTCAGGGAGGCCCACTGAGGTTGATGATGACAAAATAAAGGCATTGATTGAGTCAACCCATGTTACAGAACACGAGAGATTGCAGAAACATTGAACATCCATCATTCAAGCGTTCACAACCACCTGAAGCAAGCTCGATATTTGGGTTCTGCATGAACTCAGAGAAGTTCATTTGATGGCGCATATAAACATCTGCAATATGCTCATTAAACGGGAATAAAATGATCCTTTTTTGAAGCGACTGATAACTGGTGATGAGAAGTGGATTGTTTCCAACAATGTGGTGTGCAAACAGTCTTGGTCCCGACATGATGATTAGCCTCAAACGACATCAAAAGCAGACATTCATCAGAGGAAGGTTATGCTCTCAGTGTGGTGGGATTTTAAAGGTGTCGTGTTTTTCGAGCTCCTCCCAAGGAACCAAATAATCAATTCGAATGTGTACTGTCGGCAATTGAACAGTTTGAATGAACCCATCATCCAGAAACATCCAGAGCTTGTTAATTGTAAAGGAGTTGTGTTCCATTGTGACAACGTGAAACCACACACAAGTTTGATCAGCTGTAAAAAATTATTGGAGCTTGGATGGAATGTGTTGCCACACCCACCATACTCACCTGACCTTGCACTGTCAGACTTCCACTTGTTTGGCTCTCTTCAAAACTCCTTGCATGGTATAACGTTCAATTCAGATGAGGCTGTAAATCAGCACCTTGTTCAGTTTTTCACAAATAAAGACAGGTTCTTCTATGAATGAGGGATTATGAAGCTCACTGAAAGTTGGCAAAAGGTTATTGAACAAAATTGGCAATATATCATTGATTGATCTTCTTTATATAAATAAATGACCTTTGAAAAAAATAGATAAAATACATCGTGACTTTTTTGACAACCCAATGTGTGTGTGTGTGTGTGTGTGTGTGTGTATATATATTAAATTGTAGTTGACATTCATTATTATTCAGCTTCAGCTTCAGGTGTACAGCACAGTGGTCAGGCATTTACACCATCCATGAAGTGGTCTCCCTAATAAGACAAGTGCCCATCTGACACCTTACAAAATCTTTACATTATTGATTATATTCCCCAAATCAAGTGTAGTTTTATTAAAGTTGTGACACAGTATAGAGGGTTTTTCCCTCTCTACTCCTGTTCATCAAAGAGTACTGACAAATTATTTTGTTACTTCCTAACGGCCTTCCAATTTGTTTTAATTGAAGAAACTAAGGCTCAGAGAAGTTAAAGGGCTTGACCACATTCACACAGCTAGTAAAAGGTAGGAATGGGACTCAAATACAAATCTGTCTAATCCAAAGACAATGATTATTTTTACAATATTCTGTTGTGTTATGACAACACAAAAAATGACAGATTGTTCACTTTAAAAGGTCCTCAAGGGTTGTATAGTAAAATGTCAGTCATGTCTCTTTGCCACCTGATGTTTTTATCTCTGTTCGGGAACCTCCATTTGTTTACCCAGATTATATATACTTAGAACATAGGGTACAAGATGTAGGAAAATTCAGTCCTCCATATTTGAACCACGTGCATCTTTAGGGGCCCCAGTTCTTCTGCGGTCACCCAGCAGCTGGGGCTCCCTGCTGAAACTTAGGCCCTGCAGAGGTCCCTGGGTTCCAGCTCCCCATCTCTTCCCAACTCCAAGACTCAATGAGGGATTAAATCTAAACCAAAAGAAAGGTGTACTTCTTGAATAAGAGCCTTTAGGGGGTGACCAGTTAGCTCAGTTGGTTAGAGCATGGTGCTGATAACACCAAGGTTGCCGGGTAGATCCCCGTGTGGGCCACTGTGAGCTGCACCCTCCTTGAAAGAGTCAACTATGCCATTGTAGCATGAAAGCAATGTGTAAACAATGACCATGGCTGTTCCCCAATAAAATTTATAATAATAATAATAATGTCTTTGAATAAGAGCCTTTAAGGCACTGAGGGGAGAGGGTTGGGAAGCTGGCTTTGGAGCTAGGTTGATGGTGGTTAAGTGTTTAAAATTGCACTTGAGGGAACCAAGGTTAAGCGTTTTAGTTACTTGGAGCAGAACAGCACCAGGCCCTGTCCTGCTCAAAACACTGGCCTTGATAATGCCTCACATCCTCTTGTCAGATCTCATTGCAAAGTTTTCCTATGAGTGAAACTTGCAAAGGGCAGAAATCCCATCTTGACTAATATAACATTCCATAGTAGTATATCTCTCTCCCTCTCTCTCTCACTCTCTTGCTTTTTCACACACACACACACACACACACACACTTATATAGGTTATTACTGCATTCATAGAATTTTTTGATCTGTTATATTGTAAGAAGACTCATCTCTTTTACCTGACAGATGCTATATTTCCATTAATACATCAGGTTTTGGTTTTTGATGGTAGAGGGAACCGATGTATTACATTATTGAATTCTGCTGAGCTCTCTGTTTACATAATTCCTGAGAGTTTTGTTCCATAGATGTTGCTACTACTTAATTTCAGCTATAAAGTTGACGTTTTTGATTCCAAGTACCAGGCACGTCTCATCATATCTAATATACCAGGCCCCGTGATATTAGACTCATATATTTCATTATTAGATTCAGCCCATTGTTCCATTTTGTTATTTTGAAAGTTTTCTAGTAGTCAATATTTTTCTATTTTCACATCATCCACAGATTTGCTAAATGTCTTCTAGGTTTTCATTCAGCTAATTTAAAAACAAATTGAATAAAAAAAGTTTTCCAACAGAACTTTACATCATGGCGTGTAGAATTTTCTCCAGATTGATACCTGTGGCTAAATTTCACACCTTAAGCACACTTGTTCATACAGGCATTGATCGTCCTAACTCTTAGTTAATGTTTTTATCTTACCCTCCAGGATCTCATGACAGGCCTTGTTCAATGCTTTACAGAACCCAGGATCATGTTGAACCCTGTAGATTCTGTCTTTGTGCCATTAGGCCAAAGGGGTCATTGTCTATTGATCTCAAAACCGTGGCCAATTTCTGGGGTTTGGGGAAGCCATGGTCATAAACTAGTTCTAGGTGTTCCAAAGGGAGTCTGATTTGGTCTGGAGCTAACAAGGAAAGTTTTACAGGTCTAGAGTAGGCTTATGTGAGAAGATTTAGATGACCTGTGGTAGATCATGTTGGTGCCTCTTATCCTTGTTTTATTGTTTATACTGATATCTCTTACACTAATTTATGCTATGTTATAACCTTTAGATCACATTTGGTTTCATGCTGTGATGGATAAATTATATGGAAAAGAGGACCCCATGGAAGTAAATAATGCAAAAATAGCTAGCTTTTGAAACCAAGGTCCAAATGGTTCTTTCTGTATTCAAAGAATACATTATTATTCAAGAGTCACAGCCATTGAGGGCCGGCTGAGTGGCTCAGTTCATTAAAAGCTCACTCAACGGCCAGCAGCCGCCATAAGCGGCTGTCCAGAGGCTGGTGACTGATCTGCCTCACCCGGGAAGAGTGCAATGATGGCGCCAGCTTGGGCCAGTGAAGCGACATCCTCCACAACTAGACTGAAGAACAAAAGGACAGCAACTTTTCTGTTCCCCTTCATCCAATTCCCCAGCACTGTTCCCCTCCCCCAATTCCCCAATAAAATCTTTAAAAATAAAAAAATAAAATAAAATAAAAATTAAAAAAATGCTCACTCAAGAGTGCGAGCTCTGAGCAACAGTGGTTTGAGTCCCGGCCCAAGCTGAGCTACCGCTGAGCTGCCAACAGGTGGCAGGATGGCTAAGCAAAAACACACAAACAAAAACCGAGTTACAGCCATTTACTTAATTTATTCTGAAGGTTCTTCAGTTTTCTCTAGGAAGAATCTAAGAGGCTGATACTACTTTTTATAGCTCTGATGTTAGTCTGGGAGCAGTGATGACTTGAGGGCAGAAATCAGGATTCTAGTGGAGAATACAAGTTCACATTTTAAACAACTTCTTTGTCCTGATAGCTCAGTCATATAAATATGTCAGAAATGGTTTACATCCATCATAAAACAATTGAAATTCCCTGTTCCTGAGAGTGCATGACAACAGGCATATAAATGTTATTTTTAAAAAATCATTTTTAACCAGCTAACCACATGTATCATTCTTGCTCCTCTCCAGAAAATTCTGGTCCTTGAAATTTCTGTTGTTTCAAGACATTAAAGCCCCTAGAGAGACAGGAAGTTAATTCACTGTCTTAGTATGAATTCACTTTTTATTGTTAAAGAAAATGATGGAAGTTTTCTGATGCCAATACTTGAAATCATGCTATAAAATGGGAATGATTGCTTGACTATTTGGGGAAAAAATTTAAATACCTATGTAGCCACATTTCAAATGAACCGAGATTTGTGGAGTAAACCTCACATTTTGTAGTTTACTGTTTCTCATTTTTATTTAGTTATGTATTTTACCCTATTGCCTAGAATTCACAGTAGTAGTAGTCAATTTTGGTACATCCTCTAGAGGCCATGAGTATCAAGTACAGCTTTCTAAATTGCTTGCTATCATATTCATTATGTTATACTGGAAAATCACTTGAGTGAACTTTGGCTCCTTACTCATTTCTGCTTGCATGCAGATTATTGAAATTTTTCTTTTCATCTACAAAACTTAACATCATCCTTGCATTTCCTTTTTAAATATTAATGCCCTTTATTCAAATATTGGTTTGTCTGACACCTGTAGTCAAGAAAATCTCCTCTCACTCTCTCTCTCTCTCTCTCTCTCTCTCTCTCTCTCTCTCTCTCTCTCCTTTTTCAATCTTGTACTCCTGTGCCCATTTTTCTTTATTGAAATGATAAGTGCTTCTGTACTTTTCAAAGCTCTGCAAGTGAGTCTTATGCTCAGACATTTATAACCCTTAGATTAACCTGTTAACCAGACTATGGTTAAGTAAGCTTATGAAAGATATATTTCATTAAGTGTAGTAAGACATTTATGACTTTCCAATCACATATTTAATGATTTGCATCTTTGATTTAACCTTGTTGAAATCTATCAGGTGTAAGAGTGTTACTCTCTCATATATGTATCCATGCATTCAATTTATTGTATTATATATCAACTATTTATTGAACACTATGATGACATACTCCATGTCTCTTTAGAGTGTGATTACTTTTTCTGTTCTTAATTTGAATTTAACAACTTCTGTTTACTTTTCTATGGAAATAAGACTCAGAACTCCTGTGTTGCTATCCCCTTTCTCCAGTTCTTCCTGATTCCATTGTGTTAATCTGAAATGGTTCTCAATTCCTCCCTTGGCTTGACAACTTGATTGCTTTTCTTTTCCATATCCTACAAATTGATTCCCATTAAGTTCGCCATTGCAGTGTAAATTTAGGGCTTGAGCTTGAGAGAGGAGTTCAGATCAGGAAAACAGTTTGGAGAGCCATCCATATAATAAAAAAAAATTATGTAAGAATTTATACTAACGTATGTTATCTCATTTGACATTCTGTGAAAGTCTTACTTTGTAGGTGAAGAAACTGAGGTTCACAGAGGTCAAGTGACCTTCTGAACATCACAGAGCCAAAAAATGACAGAGCCTGGGCTTGAGCCAATTTGAATTGCTTTTGCAAAACTGCAGTGCAACTCTGCAGCGAGACTCACAATCATCGCCACCTTATTAGTCTCTCACAATCCAGGTGGAGAAACTTCTGGGTGGATAATTAAGTTCTGAAACCTTAGTCCTCTACCTTAAAGACCTTCTAATAGACTATGGAATATGTTTTGGAAATTCTGGCTTTTCTAGAGTAGGCAGTCTTCTAGAGCTCTGCTCCTCAATTTTAATGAATATGTAAATCCCCTGAGGATTTTGCTAAAATTAAATTCTGATTCAGAAGGTCTGGAGCCAGGCCTGAGATTCCACATTTTGAACAAGCTCCCCAGTGATGTCTGTGCCGTTGGTCTGTGGACCTCACTTTGAGTAGTGAGCCTAGAGTTTTCCGGGTAATAATGTCATTACAAAGCAGGAATCATAATACAGTAAAACCTTGGATTGCAAGTAACTTGGTTTACGAGTATCCCACAAGATGAGCAAACATGTCTAATACATTTTAACTTGGTAAATGAGCGCTATCTTGCAATACAAGTAGTTTGTTTCCAGAACAAATTATGCTCACAAACCAAGGTATTACTGTAAATGCATTCTCCCTCCATTCCTTCATGGGTAACTTCTGCTTTGGTGACTAAGGAAGATCTGATGTTGGCATAACTGAGGTTTCTATTTCTCTGGGCTTCCAGAGCACAGCTAGCTTGTCAGGAGCAGCTTAATCCAATATCCTCATTAGGTGTCATTGTCTTCTCCCTGTGAAGAGACGGATCAATCTCTTGCTCTTCCTATTGCTTTTCTGATTTTATTTTGTACATGACAACACATGCATAATTAAATCCCCCAATTTTGTTTTACCTTTGTCCTCCCAAGGTTGGTTGATTTTAAATAAATATACCACAGAGATTTTGTGCCCTGCTGCAGCAGCGAGCAAAGTTTCCATTGAGCCAGGAAATGAAGCCTCTACCACGTGTTGCTTAGGTAATTACTCAAGGTCAGAGCAAGGTGTCTGATACTTTGTCACCTGAATATGGAATGAGAGCTCTTTAAATTCCCCAAGACTGAGAACAAGATTAGTCCCAGAGTCAGAAATAGGACCAAGCATAGCTATGAGGTCAAATAGCTGCAGCTGTGTGGAGAAAGATGGTGTAGGAACAGAGATCTAGGCAGAGTTGGAAGGTCTACAGCGGTTATCCCCTTATGCATTGAAATCAGCTTCAAAGCTTATATTAAATGCAGATTCCTGAATGTCACTTCCAGAAAATCAGAACAAGTAGACATAGAGTGGGATCAAGGAATATGCATATATAATAAGCACAAATGGTATTCTGATGCATACTGTACCAACCACATTTTGAGAAATACTGTTTTATATGCAATATCCAAAGGTAAACTTTTTGAGCATTCAGAACGAACATTTTGCCATTAAAGAATAAACACATACTCATGTAAGTATTATCTTAATTATAAAATAGCCCCCTCCATAAGTAAATAATATTTTCATCAGACTGTTAATGAAAACATTTACTAGTAGATATATTTTCAAGGAAAGGTAATTATAATAGTGTTAAAAAATTATTGGACCTATTTGCTTGGAGCCTGTCCTCTTTCATTCCACAAATGTTGAAACTTTCTAAAGGACGAGCTTATTAGAAGTTTTGGGTACTGGGAAAGCTTTGTTCTTTCCAGTGACATTCGCATGTCCTTCAGAAGCCCAAGAAGGGAAGGATAAAGCTAGAGAATAAAACCTATGACGGCAAAATAAAACTTGAGTAACCTCTCCCAAATGTTATGCAAAAAAGTACAAAGAAATAGAAATAAAAAGAGATACATGTATCGCAGGTATGGAGGACAAAGAAATGAGATGCAATTCAAGGGTTATAAATAAGTCTCCCTTAAGTGGAGCAGGAGAAGACGAATATAAAAGAAAATTGGGTTAGAAGAGTGATGTCAACAAGATGGCAGAGTAGGAGACCCCAGCCTTGATCCTGCTAGAAACAAACAAACAATTGGACAGCTATTCATAAATGAAAATAGCTCTTGAAGAACACTGGAGTCCAGTGAAGAAGCTGCAGCAACACAGTAGAGAAAAAACCCCCAAGCATAACCACATATAATGAAGGGGTCGGAAGAACAGTTTCCTTTTGTCTGCATCATCCCACGCTTCAGACCATCACAGCGCAGGGCCAATAGGACCTGTTCAGCCTGTAAGTTTTTCTCACTGAGGAAAAGGTGATCACGGTGAGTGACCAGCCTCCTCAGCCTTCCAGGGCACTGCCGGGAAGACCTGCTTGGGTTTTGTCCCACACAGATTGCTAGGGAGACTGGCATAGCTGGGACATCTGCAGATAGCTATGAACAAAGATGGGTGGGGTCTCTCAGGACCACCTATGCAGCAGGTGCCACCATGGTCCCCAGTGGCCTTCTTTGCAGAGAACCCCAGCAGCCTTCACCCCTGAAGACCTTCACAGCTCTCACAGCTATCACACACTCCCCGTAAATGTCACCGCCAAGATTCCTGCAGTGTTCATCATCTTCCATCTGCAGAAGACCCTAGAGGTTTTCACAGCTGAGGAACCCAACAGCCATCCCAACTACTGCAGATGCCCCATAGCTTTCACTGCCTAGGGCACCGCAGTTTTCACCTTCATGGACTCCAGTTGCCTGAGCCTCCACACTTGTCACTACCCGACACACTCAAGTTGCTCCAGCCCACGCTGCTTGGGGGTGCCTCATTTCCGGAATCCAATGTGGTCACAGCCAAACTAGTGCTCACCGCAGACCTCCACCTCCATGCGTATGAGGTCTGACAAGTTCACAAATTGATTGCAACAATGTTGCTAACCTTTTTTGATATCAGAGAGATTATTCATTATCAATTTGTACCAACTGGACAAACAGTGAACCAAGTTGACTATTTGGAAGTGCTGAAAATGCTGTGTGAAACAGTTAGACGACCTGAACTTTTCGCAAACAATTCATGGCTCTTGCATCACGACAATGCACCAGCTCACACGGCACTGTCTGTGAGGGAGTTTTTAGCCAGTAAACAAATCACTGTATTGGAACACCTTCCCTACTCACCTGATCTGGCCCCAAATGACTGCTTTCTTTACCCAAATATAAAGGAAATATTGAAAGGAAGACATTTTGATGACCTTCATGACATCAAAGGTAATACGATGACAGCTCTGATAGCCATTCCAGAAAGTTCCAAAATTGCTTTGAAGGGTGGACTAGATGCTGGCATCAGTGCATAGCTTCCCAAGGGGAGTCCTTTGAAGGTGACCGTAGTGATATTCAGCAGTGACGTATGGAGCGCTTTTTTCTAGGATGAGTTCGTGAACTTAATTGTCAGGCCTCATATGCCAGCATGCTGCTGGGCCCAGACCCCACTGTGGACTCCAACTCCCACTGCTGAGCACAAACCGGAAGACCACAGCTGAGTACATGCACGTGCAGCCAGCCCGACCCACATCGAAGGCCCTGTTCCTCACTGCCATATGTACATAGATGCCGGCCAGCCCCATCCCCAGCACAAGCCTTTACAACCTTATATGCCATTGGCCTCAGCCCCACCACCACCTGCCATGGCCGTTGCCTACCCAGGTGCATTTGACCCTGGACCCAGAGGCACTGCTGAGGATTCCAACAGCCCTTGTAGCAATTGCAGATCTCCCCTCAGCTTTTGCTGCTGAGGACCACACGATTGTGGTGGATGGGTACAGTCCTACAACATGTACCAAATTCTTTAAATTTATTTATACATTTATTTTTTAAAAACAATTCTATTCTTAGGAAACAGAGATTTGCACAAAGATGTATGTAGAGGCATATTTCCCAAATTATACATAGTGAAACCCATTTTTTTTTACTTTTTGCCTTTCATTCTATTCTCACATGCTGTCTTCATATCTTCGAACAGTCAGTATGCTGCCACTAACTACATTAACCTTACCTTATCAAATTGCTCTTATTACCAAATTATTTTTATGATATTTTGATTTGTGTGTTTGCTTGTTTGTTTTCTCAGTAGTGGAGGTTGCTGGGCAGCTGATTTCTAGTTAAGTGAGGTATTACTGTATATAGTTCAAATTTATTCCGTGGTAAAAGCACCTGATGAACCTGAAAGCTGTGTCATTTTGAACTGTAATGGCATAACTATGTAGTATCTGAAATCATACATAATAGGAATGTACTTTTCTGTGAGAGAATGGAGAAAGATACATTAATGTAAGAGCCAGTAAGAGCTAGGACCATCTCTTTTGAAGAAAGACTGCTCCTGTTAATTAATGTTTAGTTGAATAATGCCCAAGTGCAGAAATATTTTTTGGTCTGAGACATCATTTATTTGAAAACATCAACTTACTTATTTTAGAGGAAGGCCAACCAATCAACAGCCTTCATGTTATATCAAGATGTTAACAATTCTGTAAAAATGAAGTAACAGGGGCTGGCCGAGTGGCTCAGTTGGTTAACAGCGTGAGCTCTGAGCAACAGCATTGCTGGTTCGATTCCCACATGGGCCAGTGAGCTGAGCCTGAGCTGAGCTGCCAACAGGTGGCAGGATGGCACAGCTGGTGAGAGCGTGTGCTCCTAACAAAAAGGTTGCTGATTCAACTCCCGCATGGGATGGTGGGCTACGCCCAGCCCACCCACAACTAAGATTGAACACGGCACCTTGAGCTGAATGGCCATGAGCTGCCAATGGGTGACTGGGTGACGACTGGACTTGGAGCTGAGTTAGCTGCGCCCTCCACAACTAAGACTGAAGGACAACAACTTAGCTGTTTCCCTTCCCTAATTTCACAACACTGTTCCCCTTCCCCAATAAAATCTTTTAAAAAAATGAAGTAACAATATTAATTTTCCCTCAAAGCGAATGCCATGACAGTGAATGAAATGAGTGATTAGGCACTGTTAAATTCAATTCATTTTTATTTCTGAAATGCACTCCATATATTTGAACCATGGGATAACACCTTTTCCCCATTAGAAGCACTGTGTTTAAATATTTTTTCATTACAAAATTCAAGAATTACAGACAATAAGTCAGACTGAGAAAGACAAATACTGTATGATCTCACCTATATGTGGAATCTAAAGAACAAGAGAAATGAACAAACAAAACTTAAACAGACTCATAGATGCAGAGAACAATCTGATGGTTGCCAGATGGGAAGGAGGTTGGGGGACAGGGTGGAAAAGGGGAAGCGATTAAGAAGTACAAATTGGTAGTTACAGAGTAGTCATGGGGATGTAAAGTAAAGGATAGGGAATATAGTCAATAATATGGCAATATGGTAATAGCCAGGTGGGTGCTAGACTATTTAGGAGGAGCACTTTATAAATTATATAAATGTCTAACCATTATGCTGTACACCTGAAATTAATATAAAATAATACTGAATGTCAACTGTATCTGAAAAAAATAATTGAAGATAAAATAAAATTTATACTAAAAAAGAATTACAGACAATATCTCTAAACATTTTCATTCAGTACTGCTCATATCAGCACATTTTAACCCAAATGTGATATTTGATATATTCTGAAAACTACCTGTTATTTGCTTTTCTTATTTTTATTCCATTTCTTTTCTGCCTTTTTACCTGGCTGTAAATCCAATTCTCTTGTCTTGCTCTTCTTTTATATATCATTTTGCCCTCATTGTCATCTGTTTGTTACCTGTCTGACTTGGTTCCTTATGCTTTATGCTCCTCGCTTTAAACAAATTGGCAAAATGTTAGGCCTATGATTGTCATTATGTGAAAGTTTTAAAACTTATATAGGTTTGATTAGATTATGTGTATATGAGATCTCTGTAGGTTTTAAAATACTTAAATTTAAGAAAGATAATACATTGACATCTAAAACCAATATGTTTTTTTAAATTAAAATTTATTGGGGTGACAATGGTTAACAAAACTACTTAGGTTTCAAGTGTACAATTCTGCAATGCATCATCTATATATCGTATTATGTGTTCACCACCCAGAGTCAGTTCTTCTTCCATCACCATATATTTGACCCCCTTTACCCTCTTCTACCACCCCCACCCCCCCTTATCCTCTGGTAACCACTAAACTGTTGTCTGTGTCTATAAGTTTTTGTTTCTTTATATGTTTGTCTTGTTTCTTTGTTGCCTTCAGTTTTTTCTTTCATTTTTAGCTGAGCCATTCTGCCACCTGTTGGCAGTTCAGCAGTAGCTCAGCTCAGGCCAGGAATTGAACCGGGGACCCTGTTGCTCAGAGCTCGCACTCTTGAGTGAGCTCTTACACAACTGAGCCACTTGGCAGGCCTGTTCAGTTTTATATCCTACATATCAGTGAAATCACATTTTTCTCAATGTTTTCTTTTTGACTTATTTCACTTAGCATAATAATCTTAAGGTCCATCCATGTTGTTGCAAATGGCAGTATTTCATTGTTTCTTATGACAGAATAGTATCATTGTCTATATGTACCACATCTTCTTTATCCAATCATCTAATAATATCTAAGAGCACTTTGGTTGTTTCTATGTCTTTGCCACCATAAATGCTGCAAAGAACATCAGAGTACATATATCTTTATGGATAAATGTTTTCAGATTTTTGGGGTAGATACCAGGAGAGGATTGCTGGGTCATATGGTAATTCTATTCCTAATTTTTTGAGGAACCTCCACACTGCCTTGGATAGCGGCTGCACCAATCTGCATTCCCACCAACAGTGTATGGGGTTTCCTTTTACTCCACAGCCTCTCCAACACTTGTTATTATTTGCCTTGTTGATGATAGCCATTCTAACTGGTGTGAGGTGATATCTCTTTGTGGTTTTGATTTGTATTTCCCTCATAGCTAGTGAAGTTGAACATTTTTTCATGTATCTGTTGGCCATTTGTATGTCTTGTTGGGAGAAGTTTCTGTTCATGTACTCTGCCCATTTTTTAATTGGATTGTTTGTCTTTTTGTTGTTGAGTTGGATGAGTTTCTTATATATTTTGGATATTAGCCCCTTATTGGAGACATTTGTAACTATGTTCTCCCATTTGGTTGGTCGCCTCTTTGTTTTGTTGATGGCTTCTTTTGCTGTACAGAAGCTTTCTAGTTTGATATAGTCTCATTCATTTATTTTAGCTTTTACTTCCCTTGCCTTTGAGGTCAAATTTATAAAATCCTCTTTGAACCCAAGGTCCATTAAGTTTAGTACCTATGCTGTCTTCTATGCAGTTTACTGAGAGACCAATATATTTTTATGTTTAGTAATTTCTCAATTTGGTTTCCCACCTCCTCTAACCCTCTTAAGTGCCAAGCCCGGCTGATTTGAATATCAAGGTTGCTATTATAAACCAAGCAAATCTTCTGGTCCTGGTAGAATGTAAGGAAATAGAAGAAAAACTCATGTACTGTAAAGGTGTTGAAAGCATGCACTCTTTTTTTTAAAAGATATTTTTATTGGGGAATTGGGGGAAGGGAACAGTGTTGGGGAATCGGGGAAGGGGAACAGACAAATTGCTGTCCTTTTGTTCTTCTGTCTAGTTGTGGAGGATGTCGCTTCACTGGCCCATGTTGGTATTATCATTACACTCTTTCTGGGTGAGACAGTTGCTTGCCGGCCATTGGATGACCACTCACGGCGGCTCACAGCAGCTCATGCTAGCTGCCAGCCACTCACGGTAGCTCACAGCAGCCCACTGCAGCAGGGGCTACAGCCAACACCGTCGCTGGTGACTCATGGCAGCACAGCTCCAGGTCGAGCCATTGTTCAGCATCTTAGCTATAGAGGGTGCAGCATCATTAGCCCTCATGTGGGATCCGAACTGGGGCCCTGCTGCTCAGAGCTGGAGTCCCAAGACAACTCTTAACCAACAAGCCACTTGGCTGGCCCGAAAGCATACACTCTTATGTCCCCCTTTTGATATGGAAGCTCAAAGGAGGGGTAGATAAAGCATCACTATAGAACTACCCAGATAGGAACAATGGAACTTGATAATACCAAAGTTAGCATCCTGCTTGAGGGGGCTTAAATCCTCGGGATTTCCAGATTTGGTTCTGTGCCATGTCCAACATGGTGAACAGGAAAAATAAGGTAGCATTAGTAGAGAGAGGTGATTAGGTAGATGAGCATGAGTGAATACTCCTGTGTTACCATGGCCTGCCTGTGTTGACAGGGGACCTACATGTGCCACATGCCTCAGTCAGGGATCATACAAGTTTTTTTCCCTTTAGGTAAAAGGGAAGATGCCATTTGAGCCGGAGGAGAAGGAGAGGAAAGTCCTTGTAGGGGGTTGAATTTTGAATTGAATATTTCCCCAAAGAGACTCTTCAGACCTACGAATATTGAGACACAGATGCTTGGCAAATAAAAAAGACTGCTATATTTTGCCATGTAGGATGAGCTCCCATGTATAATGTGCATCCACATTTTTGGCCCAAACTTTCAGGGAAAAAAATCTTTTGTTTTAATTTTTTAATTCAAAATTTTGTTTGTTTACATTTAGGTACTTGTTTTTTGTATTATAAAGGAATTTCAGCACTTATTTTTTTTAACATATTATGGTACAACAAATGTTATGTAACAAATAATTACAAAACACAAGAACAGATACAAAGTACAAGAAATTTTATGTACCAGTAACAAATTTACGATATTTACACATCGTAGAAGGTCAAGAGCTCTTCATCGTTGCAAGTTCATTGTAAGTTCAACATAACCGATTATCATATTCCAGGGTATTATTTTGCATACAGATATTGTTATTGACTTATAGAGTCACACTTTTAACTCATAAGCATAAATAAAAGAATTAAGAACATTTATAAAGATACAGAATTAGTACTACGCACGTATAATGCACATCTTTCTTTTTCTGCATATGGTGTTTTTCTAAAGATCAAAACAAAACACTTGGCATGGGCCTTAACTTCTGAACGTAGAACAAGTGGCTAAGCAAAGAAATATACATGGAAGTGCTGCATAAACTATAGGCAGCTATATACATGAAAGTTATCATTACTCTGCAGTTTTATGTGAATTGTTCAAAGCTAAGAGTAAACATAATCTATGCCCCCTCAGGGGTTTGTAATCTTAGACAATAATTACATTCATGCTGCATTTATTAGCGCATGGAATAAAAACAGAAACAAACACACAAAAACATGACTAATAATCCTAGGTTCTAATCCTTTATTTTTAAAAACACTTGTAGAGATCATTGTTCAAAATACCACTTAAGGTTCAGCCTTCAAACCAGGTTGTTAATTATGTTAGTCAAGACCTGTTCTAGCCTTTGCGTAATTCTCAGAGGGCAAGCTTATTGTCAGTATTGGGGGGGGGCACTTTGCTGCCTCCCCAGGAATAACTTGCAGTCAGAATTTATTTATAGTATTTTTAGATTTTTGTTTGTTTATTTTTTTGTTTTTTAAAACATTTTTTATTGGGGAATTGGGGAAGGGGAACATCCCAGTTGTTGTCCTTCAATCTTAGTTGTGGAGGGCGCAGCAAGCTCAGCTCCAAGTCCAATCGCGCCGCTCAGCTCAAGGTGCTGTGTTCAATTAGTTGCAGGTGCGCATAGCCACCATCCCATGTGGGAGTCGAACCGGCAGCCTTGTTGTTAAGAGCGCATGCTCTATCCCCTGAGCCACCCGGGCAGCAGCTCAGCTCAAGGTGCCGAGTTCAGTCTTTAGTTGCAGGCGAGCATAGCTCACCATCTCAGACAGGCAGCCTTGTTAGGAGCACATGCTCTCACCAGCTGAGCCATCCTGCCACCTGTTTGCAGCTCAGCAGCAGCTCAGCTCGGGCGCAGCTCACTGGCCCATGTGGGAATCGAACCGGCGAACCTGTTGCTCAGAGCTAGCACTCTTGAGCAAGCTCTTAGCCAACTTAGCCACTTGGCCACCCCTTAGGTTTTTATGAATAAGTTTTGTTTTTAGAGGTGTTTCAGGTTTACAAAAAAATTCAGCAGAAATTACAGAGAGTTCCCATATACTCCACCTTCCCCTGTACTCAGTTTCCCCTATTATTAATATCTTACATTAGTGTGGTACATTTCTTAAACTTAAACCAATATTTATACATTATTGTCAACTAAAATCCATAGTTTATATTAGGGTTCACTCTTTGCGTTGTACAGTACTATGGGTTTTGGCAGATGTTACGTTTCCACCATTATAATGTCAAACAGAATAGTTTCACTGCCCTACAAATCCCTTTTGCTCCACCTATTCATCCCTCTCTCACTTTCTGTCTGGTTTTGACATAATTTTTCCAATTTGGCATTGAATATGGGGTAAAAAGGCTAAGAGGATGCTGACATTGAATGTAATGGTTCCATTGAAGTTGGTAACATTGTCCTCAATGTAATTTGGGTTTGACCTCCCCATAAAGGCTTTCCAGTAATGTTCATAACAAAGACACTATAATAAGCATTCAGGGAATGTAGTTATTATTATCATTGTTGTTATGATGTATTATAGCAGACACTGTGTCAAGTATACTACCTCTTTTAATCGTCACAAGAAGACTTCGAGGTAGTCAAAATTACCCTTGTATTCAAAATTTTAAAATTGAGGCACAGCCTAGCAAAGTTGTCTTCCTAAGACCATATAGTTTTCTCAGGGCTGAACCAGGACCAGCTTTCTGGGCATGTGATCACTGCACTCGCAAGGAGCCCAGCACTCAGAAGGGCCCCTGAAACTTGATTTAATGCCTAGCTATTAATATCCTTAAATTCATAATAATTGTATCTTTGACCTTGTGTTTTGTAGATCTTTTTTTTACACTTCATTTATTTTGACATTCAATATTGTTTTATATTAATTTCAGGTGCACAGCATAGTGGTTAGACATTTATATAATTTAAGACGTGATCCCCTGACTAGTCTAGTACCCACCTGGAACTATACATAGTTATTACCATACTATTAACTATATTCTCTATGCTGTATACTTTACATTCCCATGGCTATTTTGTAGCTACCAATTTGTGCTTCTTAATCACTTCCCCTTTTTCACCCTGCCCCCAACCCCCTCCCATTTATCACCCCGATAAACCTACTACCCATCTGATAGCATACATAGTTATTAAAATATTATTAACTATATTCCTTATGTTATACCCTACATCCCCATGGCTACTATGTAATAACCAATTTGTACTTTTTAATCCCTTCCCATTTTTCACTCATCCCCAAACCCCCTCCCATCTGGCAACCATCAAAATGTCCTCTGTATCTATGACTTTGTTTCTGTTTTGTTTATTTTGTTCTTTAGATTCCACGCATAAGCAAAATCATATTGCCTCTATCTTTCTTGATCTGACATACTCCCCTCAGCACAATACCCTCCAAGTCCATCCATGCCATTGCAAATGACAAGAACCCACTCCCATCCATGGCTGAGCAATATTCCATTGTATTGTATATACATACCACCTACTCTTTATCCATTCATCCATCGACAGATACCCAAGCTGCTTCCACATCTTGGCTATGATAAACAATGCTGCAATGAACATATGGATACATTTGTCCCCTTGAAGTAGCATTTTGGGTTTCTTCAGATAAATACTCAGAAGTGGATTACTGGGTCCTTCTTTGTCTCTTGTTATAGCCTTTGTTTCAAAGTCTATTTTGTCTGGTATAAGTATTGCTACTTTAGCTTTTTAGTTAGTTTGTTTCCATTTTCATGAAGAATCTTTTTCACTTCTTTGCTTTCAGTCTGTGTGTGCCTTTCAATCTGAAGTGAGTCCCATGAGGCAGCATATGTAAGGGTCTTGTTTTCTTATCCATTCAGCCATTATGTGTTTTGACTGGAGCATTTAATCTATTTACATTTAAAATAATTGTTGATAGCTATACCATTTTATTATTCACATTTTAAACTTTTTTTTCCTTTTCATCCTAAAGTTGTCCCTCTAAGATTCCTTGAAATACTGGTTTGGTGGTGATTAACTCCTTTAGCTTTTAGAGATAGTTTCCTATCTCTGCATTGAAGTTCTCTTTGAGATCACTGAACATTCTTACAACCAGTGTTTGGAACTCTGTGTCTAGTAAGCTACTTGTCTCCATTTTGTTTAGTACTTTATCTGAAGTTTTCTTCTTTTCTTCTATTTGGGGAAGGTTTCTTTGTATCCCCATTTTGGCTGCCTCCCTGTGTTTGTTTCTATGTGGGGCTCCTATGTCTCCTGGTCTCAGTAGAGTGGCGTTATGTAGTAGGTGTCTTATGGGACCTAGTGGTACAATCTACCTGGTCATCAGAGCCAGGTGCTCCGTGTGTGTTCCTTGTGTGTCTTGTGTGTGAATTCCTGTTGTACTTCAGCTTTGGTTGTTCTTTGCATGTTATTAGGAGGGATTTCCCCTCAGGCTGATTGGTTGTAAGGACTGTCTGTGACTGCAGTGGAGGAGCTGTGGTGCAATAGCTGACCCTACAGAGCAGGGTTTGCTTTAGTGGGCTCTGGTGCCTGCCCAGTCTGCCCTTTGAGTGTGTTATTCTTGGAAGTAGCCATATGATGCTCTGGCTTGGTCCAAAGCTGGCCACTGGAAGTACCAGCCCTGATGCCTCCTGGGAGGGGCCCCACCTCTGGTCAAACTTAGCTGTAGCCTGTGCCCTGCTTGGGGCCACCTAGTATGAGCCACCAAGCAATCTGCAGATGACTACCACCCACAATGGGCTTGGAGTTGCCTCAAGAGGCCAATCTGCGAAACAAGGCTGGCTGTCACTCATGCCGGGCTTAGAGCTGCCCACTCAGAGATACAGGACATACTCCAGCCAGATGCTGCTCGTTTGGGTTTTGTGAAACTTTGAGAGACTTTAGGAAATTCCACAGCATGAGCTAAGACAGGTTGTTTATATGGAAAAGTCACTGAATTTGTTTGGGTGTTCTTAAAAGTTGGGTGGGGCCAAGTCTTAAGGAATCACTCAGGCAGGACAGATGAGAGGTGGTAGCCAGTTTGATGGAGACTCAGATATGGCATCTGCCTGCATCTGCACACAAGGAGTAGGAAAGTTCAACAAAGAAATAATGGCTTCTGCCAGCTTCTCCATCAGGGAGTAAGCTGCCTCTTCAGCCCTCACCCTGACGTTAGACAATTCTGTATGTCCCTGGTGCATTTCCAGCTGCTGTCCCAGTGCTGGAGCTCAGAGTGGGTAAGTCCATCAGCAAGTAAGACTGTGCGCAGACTCTTTAAGAGGAGTGCCTAGGACTGCAGCCATTCTCTGGCTCACTCAGCCACAATGTCTGCTGGTTTCACAACCAGAAGTTATGGGGACTTCTCTCCCTGCTGGGGAGCCTGGTGTGGGGCTCAGACTTCTCACTCTTGAGGAGGTACCTCTGCAACTAAGATACCCCTCCTGATTTTTAATGGTCACATGTGGGTGTGGGACCAGCCCATCCTGTGTCTCCGCCCCTTTTACCAGTCTCGAAGTGGCTTCTTCTGTATGTCCATATTTGTAGGGCTTTGGTTCAGTTAGGTTATACGTGATTCTCAATGATGGCTGTTCTGTAGTTTAGTTATAATTGAGGTGGCCCTGAGAGGATGTGAGCACAATGTTTATCTACTCTGCCATCTTGACTGGAAAATCTATGTCTTAACTGAACAATAGAGATTAAATGTGAGCAGAGAGATACGCACTATGTGGATCTGCTGCTGTGCCTTGCTTTCACATTAACATTTAACATTTGTGATGCCCACCATGCATTTTCCATAACAGCTCACCTAGTATTAAGGACCCTTACTTGGCTTAATGTTACGATGTTGCCATCATGAAATTCTTAGTCATTTTATCTGTGAACTTGTGTTTTGTAAGTGCACTTCAAAGGCATAATGAAGCATGTATGTGACCAGAGAGGGTACACACGATATGTTTATCCATGGCTATTCCTTACCTCCCCACTTGCACATAGCATTTGTGATGCCCCATGAGTTTGATTTGGAGTTCTGGTTGACCTAGTGGTCATGATGTGTGGGAGTTGAATAAAACTCACAGTGACTGCAAGATAAGAATGTTGTGTCTATGAGTAACTCCTGGGCTGTCATTCCTAAGAGGTCACACTTTTCTTCTTTCCTTGTTCCCAATGAAGAAAGAAGTCAACCGTATTCTAAGAAATTCAAACAGCTAATTAACTCTATCACGTTCTTTCTTACTCTTATTTCCCAGTATTAGCTAACTATTTGCATTCAAAATGACGACATGGAAGGAAAGGGAAAGATAAGACAACAACATTTTCCTTTTAGTCGTTCTTTACTCATCAGTAAACCAAAGCTAGAGAGAGTTGGTACAATGTGAGTATATTAAGAATTAAGGTAAAAGTTGTTAAGTTAGCTTTATGAACTGTTTCTACTGTTCTGGTAAGAACAAAATACATATGCATATGTTAGCTATGAAATATGAATTGTGTGTTTTTGATGACTCTGCATACAAGCTAAATGCTCATATTTTTTATTTAAAATTGACATTGCACAATATAACAATGAATAGTGAAATTCATGCTAACAATTTAAAAATCCTAATTTTTCTTTACTTAGAATGATATTAAATAACATATAAAAATACCATGACAAATCAAGAAGAGATGACAGAGAAAAGGTAAACGCTTTCTATTTTAACACCTTTAATGACACATTAAAGAATGTCCCTCATTTTCATTTTGCATTAGGCCCCTCAAATTATGTATCCTGCCCTGGGAAGACAACTGATTCACAACTAGATCTGCCAGACTACAAGGCTCATGCTGCAAACTAGAGGTTCCCAATCTTTTCACCTCATGCCACATAGAGAAAGTGGTATTTATAAGGAATGCTAACACTATGGTAAACTGAGCAGACTGCATATGGCCAGGGATGGCCGATGTGGGAGCCTGGGCCTCCTCAATCCTGGCCTGGCAATCTTCAGGGCTGGGGGATCAATATCTTAGCATACTTGGAAGGGTCTCAGTGTACCGCTTGGGTAGCTCTGCATCAAAAGTACTACATAGAAATGTCTCAATGACATATCATGTTTTCCACCATATCTTCTTTTTGGATCTACTATTTAAAATACTTAATCAGTTTTTGTCAAAGAATAATGATGATAGCAAAAATTATATATATATATATATATATATATATATATACACCAAGGGTGCCAAAAAAATGTACACAAATGGACACTTTGGTCAACATTGCTCAAGCAGTAGTTCACCGTAATCAGAAGTGTCTGGACGCTGATGGGAACCACTCTGAGCACCTCTTGTCATTGCAGAAGTCAAACATGACTTGTATTCATCTTTTGTTATAAGTGTATATTGAGTATTACAATTTTAATACAGTTTTCCTTTATTAAAATATGTATACCTTTTTTTGGTACCCTCTGTTTATGAGGAAAATGCTATTGTCTTCATTTCGTATTAATCTGAATCACATGAAATTGCAGACATTTGACAATTTGGAGCCTATAAAAAGAGCAAGTTCATATATAGACCCAGCAATCCCTCTTCTGGGTGTCTACCCCAAAAAGTTGAAAACCTTTATCCATAAGGATATATATACCCCTATGTTCATTGCAGCATTATTCATGGCAGCCAAGACATGGAAACAACCAAATGTCATTTGATAGATGATTGGATAAAGAAAATGTGGTATATATACACAATGGAACACTACTCTGCCGTAAGAAAAGATGAAATAGTGTCATTTGCGACAACATGGATGGATCTTGAGATTATCATGCTAAGTGAAATAAATCAGACGGAAGATGTCAAAAACCATATGATTTCACTCATATGTGGGGTATAAAACTGAAAGCAATGAACAAACAAGCTAAAAATCATAGACACAGAAAACAGTTTAGTGGTTACCAGAGGGTGAGAAGGGCCAAATATATGGTGACAGAAGGAGATTTGATTTTGGGTGGTGAACAAACAATGCAACATACACATGATGTATTATAGAATTGTGCACTTGAAACCTATATAATTTTATTAACCAATGTCACCGCAATAAATTTAATGAAAAAATAAACTGAAGAGATGAGGAAACTGAGGGATATATAAATGCCAGAGACAAGATAAAAATCCCTACTAGTTCAGATACTAGTAGTGTAGCTCTGAAGGCTGGCACTCAAGCCACTGTGCAATGTAATCTTTCAAAGATAATTAAATCTTTCCATAACTGGAAAGAGTTATTGACGACATGGAGGCATGTTAAGGTAGTTAAGGTAGCAAGTTTTAACAATATCAATCATTCAACTCTTATCTATCAATTTCCTATGCTGGGTTGTGGTATTATAGAGAACCAAACACAGTTTTACCTTCATATAACTTATAGTCCATCCTGTGTGAGTACCATATTTCCCCATGTATAAGATGCTCCTATGTATAAAATGCACCTTAATTTTGGGGCCCGAAATTTGAAAAAAAATGTATTACATAAAGTTATTGAACTCAAGTTTTATTCATCATAAAATTCATACAACTCCTCATCACTGTCAAAACTCCCAACCATGAGCTTGTTCTCATCTGTGTCTGATGACGAATCACCGTCTTCATAGATTGCCTCGTCCTCAGTTCCATCTATGGCATTTAAAATGCCACACTCCTTAAATGACTTGACAATGATCTACAACCACTGTATAAGACGCACCCAGTTTTTAGACTCCAAATGTTTTGAAAGAGGGTGCATCCTATACATGGGGAAATACGGTATCTACCTTTTTAAGCCTACTAGGAATAGCAGTGACCACTTATACTGCCCTGGATATATTTGGACTGGACCTATTGCTAATACCACTTCATGCATTGTTTTATTCAATACTCAACAATCCTTTGAGATAAATGTCATACTTCTCAGTTTGCAGATGAGGAAACTGGGGCAAGGTGACCTGGATCGTAAGTGGCAAACCCAGGGCTCAGTACCAGGTCTGTTTGATGCCAAGAGCATGGTTTTTCCACTACACTGCATCCACATAAGAAATTGTGCTTCCTTGCTCATAGATTCAGAGCGATGGTCATTAGCTGATACTCTGGTGTTCCACCAAATAGTCTCTATCCACTCCTCAGGCTCAGTTCCATGGCTGAAATGACTATTTTGCTTATAATAAAGAGTGAGTCATGCAGCTGGAGAAATTTCCATCCAGATGCTGGTGTGTCACTTTGAATTGTTATTACAATAAAAAGTTCCTGTTCATATTTGTTCTTATTTGCATATGTACAGAAGCCACAGTTACTCAGCCAAACCAAGTTATTTTGCAAAAATGCAGCTCGATATAAACAAAACAGTTCTGAAATAGCCCATTGGTGGCCTCTTGCTGAAAAGCAACTGGACAAAATACGCAGGCTCTTTGATTTATCTCTGAACATTCCCATGCCTTTTCTCTGCAATCAACTTTCCCTCCCTGTTTCCCACTTTCCTTGCCCCGTCCTCCTTTCTTAAAGTAGACCGGGAGAATCTACTCTGTGCCAGGCACTAGGGAGACAAAGAACAAAAAGTAACAGTCTTTACCCAAAAGGAGCCCAAATTCTAAGAACAAAAGTGTTCACTCAAGAAACAACATTGTTGGGGTGACTGGTTAGCTCAGTTGGTTAGAGTGTGGTGCTGATAAAACCAGGGTTGCCGGTTCAATCCCCGCATGAGCCACTGTGAGCTGCGCTCTCCCTAAAAGAGTCAACTATGCCATTGTAGCATGAAAGCAATGTGTAACCAGTGACCATGGCTGTTTCCAAATAAAATTTTAAAAACAGGAACATTTTTCTCAGAAATAATGGTAGAAAAAAACAAATATACTTGAAGTTACTGCTTATGTGCTTCATCTCCTTTCTTTGTGCATACCTTAATTATCACACGTATTGTAATGACTTAGAGTTTGAGTTTTCTTTCTTTCTTTTTAAGATTTTTTGGGGGAATTGGGGAAGGGGAACAGTGTTGGGGGATTGGGGAAAAGGGGCACCCAAGTTGTTGTCCTTCAATCTTAGTTGTGGAGGGAACAGCTAGCTCAGCTTCAAGTCCAGTCACCACCCATTGGCAGCTCATGGCTGCTCAGCTCAAGGTGCCGTGTTCAATTTTAGTTGTGGGTGCACATAGCCCACCATTCCATGTGGGAGTTTAACTGGAAACCTTGTTGCTAAGAGCGCATGCTCTAACCACTGAGCCATCTGGTCGCCCATCAGCAGCTCAGGGCAGCTCAGCTCAAGGTGCTGTGTTCAATCTTAGTTACAGTTGGGCATAGCTCACCATTCAATGTGGGAGTCGAACCGGAAACCTTGTTGCTAAGAGCGCACTCTCTAACCACTGAGCCATCCTGCCACCTGTTGGCAGCTCAGCAGCAGCTCAGCTCAGGTGCAGCAAACTGGCCCATGTGGAAATGAAACCAGCGACCCTGTTGCTCAGAGCTCCAGCTCTTAACCAACTGAGCCACTTGGCCGGCCCTAGAGTTTGTTTTTCTTCAATCTCTTTTACCTGGTAGTTTATATTCTAGAACCCAAAAAGGGACCTAGAACCTAAAATGGGACAGAATAGCTACCCAAGTGAATTCCTATATCTAGTTGAAATGATCAGTATTGATAGTTTATCATATGTTGAGGGGGAGGGTGGTTTACGTGATATTTATTTATCACCTACAATACACTCTTTTAGATGTGCAGAAGATGGGCAAAATTGCTGTTCAAAAACATAATCCCTTTCCCCATCCTCCTTTTACAAACTGATTATTTTTATACTATTTTGTTATCCTGGGGAATTGTACATGAGTTGTAATGTTAGCCTGTCCACACATAGGCATTGTTAAAATTCATATAGCACTGGTAGTGTTACATAGCATTTGGGTGGGCCTTTGTTTCCCTACATTATCTAAAAATGCTCTAAAAATCTCAGTAAAGAACAAGAATCTTGGATGATATTGTCCTCATTTTACAAAAGTGAATTGATTTTCCCAAGACCAGGACGTAAAGTAAATGGAGTTGTGACTGTGCTGAAGGTCTGGCTGCTCACCGCACGAAAGCCAAAACTCGAGAGGTGAGGTTGGTGGAAAGAAAAGCAGGTTTAAAAAGCTCATAGACACAGACAATAGTTTAGTGACACAAGCAATAGTTTAGGAGAGGGGGATGGTATATGAGGGTAAAGGGGGTCAAATATATGGTGATGGAAGGAGAACTGACTCTGGGTGGTGAGCACACAATGTGATATCTAGATGATGGATTACAGAATTGTACACCTGAAACCTATGTAACTTTACTAATCATTGTCACCCCTAACAAACTGTAATTAAAAAAAAAGCAGGGTTATTCAAAATGCCGGCATTCTGGGAGGATGGCGACTCCTGTCCGAAGCCATCCCCACCCTCCCAGCATGGCAAAGAGATTTTATAGGCAGAACAAGGGAGAGAAGTTGGTCAGTCAATTCCTGGAAAAAGGCGCTTTGCAAAGGCTGGTGTGTTTCAGGGATAGGAGTGGATCTTGTGCAGATGTAAAAACTTCTTTCAAGTCAGTGTCCTGGAGGTTTCCTTGAAGAAACAGTCATTGAGCCTGGTATGCATTTGGTCTGGAGTAAACAGAGCCATTGAAACTGATCTGGAGTAAACAGAACCATTGAAACTGGTATGAAGAGTCATTAAGGTTTGGCAGGAGGGGAGGGAAGCAAAGAAAAGAAAAACTTTCAGAATGTTCCAAGCTAAACTATACTGTTAAATCCATTTACACTAGAGGTTTAAATCTCAATATAGAAGATACAGTGTCACCCTTACAAAGTCAAGCTTTGTGCTTTCTACTGCACGTCTTTGCTTTCTTCTTTCTAGACTGTCATGACTAGATCATGCATCTTGTTGTTCAATCACAGAGAGAGATTTTCAGTAATGCCAGCATCGTTCCTGTGCTATGCATTGTGGATGTGTTATCTCATTATCCTCATAAGGTAAGCTTTGTTATTATTCCCATTTTACAGATGTATAAAAAAAGTCCAAGAGAGGTCAGGTAATGTGCCCAACGGTACTTGATCTCAGGGTATCTGATTCCAGAAACTATACTATTAAAAATTAACAGCTAACATTTCAAGAGTGCTATACTCTGTGTCAGGCAGCATACTAAGTATTTTACATGCAGCACATTATTTTTTAGTCATGACACAAATTTTAATAGGCACACCATTTTTCCCTGCATGTTACAAAGGAAGGAATTTTGGCTTGGAGAGTATAGAGGGTTCTTTAGAGAATTATTGGGTTGTTGGAAAAGTCGTAACACATTTTTGCAACGAAAAACACAAAAAATATGTCATGACTTTTTTGACAACCCAATAGAATATATGGAGAGGAGAGATTGAGAGAGAAAATATTTAATTTAAGAATTGGCATATATGGGGGTGGCCAGTTAGCTCAGTTGGTTAGAGCATGGTGCTGATAACACCAAGGTTGCTGGTTCGATCCCCGCATGGGCCACTGAGCTGCATCCTCCTTAAAAATAAATAGATAGATAGATAGATAGATAGATAGATAGATAGATAGATAGATAAAAGACTTGGCATACCTGGTCATAGAGGGTGAGAAGTCCTACAATCTTCTGTCTGCAACCTGGAGAATCAGACAAACCAGTGGTGTAATTCAGTCTGAGTTTGAAGGCCTGAGAATAAGAGGACTGATGGTGTAAGTCCAGATCTGAGTCAAAAGCTTGAGAACCAGGAACACTGATGCCTGAGGGCAGGAGAAGATGGATGTCTCAGCCCAAAGATGGTGAATTCTCCCTTCCTCCACCTTGTTGTTCTATTCAGAGGTTCTCCGGAGAGAATGATGTCCATCCACATTGATGGGAGTGGTCTCTTTTACTCAGTCTACTGATTCAAATGCTCATCTCTTCCAAAAAGACTCTCACAGACACACCCAGAGTGTTTTACCAGCTATCTAGGCATCCCTCCTGGCCAAGTTGACACATAAAATTAAACACCACAGAGAGGTTACATGACTCAAGTTCAATGCACAAGAACACATTTTATCCACCATATCTACTCATCCATATCCTATTACTATGTTCTCCTTACATGTGATTTGTATGCATAAACTGTGCTCCTGAGATCAGCCTCTCCACTTGTTTGAGAGATCCCATCTCCTGTTGCTTCCTCAATGAAACCAACACCAGCAATTCTCACCTTTTTCTTATATTTTCCCTCTCTCTTGGATCATTCTCAGTAGCAGAAAACAGACTATCATTTCTCTCCTCCTCAAAACAACCAGCCAAATAAACACAAACTTTTGACTCTTCCTTTTCTTTTAATTACTGTCCCATTTCCCTGATGCTATGTACAGAAACACTTCAGCAGGACTGTCTATAATCACTGACTGACTCCAATTCTTCTGTCACCATTCTCTCCCAAATCCAGTGTAGGCAGGTATTACCAACAACTTCACTGACAGCTGCTACTTCAAGGTCATGAATGGGCTTTACATGGCCAAATTCATTGGTCCATTTTCAGTCCTCTTCTTACTGGACCTTACATTGGTATCTGACACAATTGACCACTACATACTCCTAAAATACTTTTTTTCACTTAACTTTCAGGACATTACAATCTCCTGGTTTTATTCCTACCTGACTCTCCATGCATCTTAGTTAGTCTCTTTTAACTGGTTTCTCTTTATCACCTTCCCTTTTAGTGATGGAATACCCAAGGACCCAGGTCTTGGACCACTTCTCATCAGCACTCACTCTTTAGATGATCTCATACAATTCCACAGCTTTAAATACCATCTTTATACTCTTGATTCCCAACTGTATACCTGTAAGCCATACCACTCCCTTCAACTCCACACACCTATAACCAATTGCCTGCCTATATCTGTCTTCCTTTGGATGATCAATAAATATTTCAAGGGCCGGCTGAGTGGCTCAGTTGGTTAAGAGCTCGCTCAAGAGTTTGAGCTCTGAGCAACAGTGGTTCGAGTCAGCCCGAGCTGAGCAGCCGTGAGCTGCCAACAGGTGGCGGGATGGCTCAGCTAAAAATAAATAAATAAATAAATAAATAAATATTTCAGACTTGATCTTTGCAAAAGAGAGTTCATAGCTTTCTTTTCAAAACCTGCTCCACTCACAGATTTACCCAATTCAAGTAATGGCAACTTCATTGTATTTGCTTGGACCTACATCCTCAAAATTCATCATCTATCCCTCTTCTCATACATCTCACATTTAATCTGTCAAAAAAAACAACTTTTTAGTGTTGTCTTCAAAATTTAATTAAACTATACCACTTCTTGACACTTCCATAGCTACCTCTCTGGTCCAGGCCACCATTGTCGTTTCTCTGGATGACTCCATTAGCCTCCTAATGGATGTCCTCAATTCCACCATTTATCTCCATTTAGTTTACCCAACAGAGCAGCCAGAGTGATCTTGCTAAAATGTGAGCCACATCCTACCATTCCTTTGTTCAAAATCCTCCAAGGACTCCCCGTTTCTTTTTCAGAGTAAAATATAACATCCTTACAATGCCCAATAATGATCTTTCATCTGAACCCCACTACTTCTTTGAGCTCATCACTTTCTACTCCCACCTTTCTCTACTTTGCTCCCGGCAAATTGCTCTCCCCACTGTTTCTCAGATATGCCAACCATTAAACAACCTCACAGCATTTTCACTTGGTGTTTGCTGTGTCCAGAATGTCCTTCCTTCTGTTATATGCCTGGGTTACTGCCTCACCACCTTCACGTTTTTAAAATGTCAACTTCTCTATGAAGCTTACCCGATCACTTTGTTTAAAATTATGCATTATTTCCTTATACTCATGGTTATTCCTAACCTGCCCTATTTTTCCTGCATACCATTAATTATCTTCTAGTGGGCTATAGAATTTACTTATGTGCTGTATGTATTGTTTTTTGTTTGTTTGTTTGTTTTAGATTTTATTGGAGAATTGGGGGAGGGAAACAGCGTTGGGTAATCGGGGAAGGGGAACAGACAAGTTGCTGTCCTTTTGTTCTTCAGTCTAGTTGTGGAGGATGTCGCTTCACTGGCCCACGTTGGTATTATCATTGCACTCTTCCTGGGTGAGGTAGTTGCTAGTTGGCCATTGGACAGCTGCTCACGCCAGCTCATGCCAGCTGCCGGCCAGCCCCACTGCAGCCTACGCTGTCGCCGGCGACTCACGGCAGCCCAGCTCCAAGTAGGGCTGTTCTTCACCATCCAAACCACAGAGGGCGCAGTGTCACTGGCCCCCATGTGGGATTCGAATCGAGGCCCTGCTGCTCAGAGCTGCGTTCCCAAGCCAACTCCCAACCAATACACCACTCAACCGTTTCTGTATGTATTGTTTATTCACATGTCTTCCCCACTGGAATTTAAGCTCCACATAGGCAGAGATTTTTATCAGTTATATTCACTGATATTTCTGGAGCATCTAGAATATTTTCTGATACATACTTGGCATTCCACAGTTCTTAAGTTAATGAGTGAATATATACATGAATGAAACAGTGGATCTGGAATTTAAAACTAGTTAGTGTAGCTCAGAGGCTCAGAATTCATTTTCTCTATAACTAGCTCTCCTGCATTTCAGTTAAAACTGCTCTCCCAGTCTAGGTCCACCCATCTTAGAATCCAACTCCAGAGCTACTTCTATAGCTCTTATTGCCAAACTACTGTTTTTGGCATTTACTCATCACATCATGAGTTTCTAATGTGCACCAGTAATTGTTAAAATATTGATTAATTATATATTCCAGTTCTATACTATATTGTTCTGAAGCTGTTACTTTCCATGTGACCTAAAAAAAATCCTTTCCCATCTTGAGGCTTCCATTTGCTCATCTATAAAATGAAAACTTTAATTAGAAATTCTCTAAGAACACTTTTCTCTCTGGAAGCTTGAGTCTATACTATCACGGCACCTTGCTCATAATCCATGTAAGTAAAAAGAGCACACATTTTGGAGTCAGAGATATGTGAGTTCAATTCCAAGATTCAACATAATTGAACAAGTCTGTTCACCTTTCTGTATCCTAGATACCTTATCTGTAAAATGTGATTTAACATCTTCTCTATGTTGTAGCTCTTAGGGCTATTGCGGGGATAAGATGAGAGAATATATTTGGAAATGACAAGCACACTGTGTGTCACACTGTTATAATAATTCAATATGTAGTTTTTTTGTATGTAAAATACAGTAAATCATTATTCACATTTATGTGAGCTTGAAAAGTGGTGGACTAGAGGGAAGACCACAATTTGGGACCGTACAACACAGCTGGTGGCAGGATAGGGCCTATCAATTTCATTGACATAAGACCTAACCAGGACCGAGTAAGGACAAACTACCAAAATGTCACACACTCTTTGTATATAATTATGTTCCAAGTAAGATGCCATCTTACATGTTGTGAATGTTGAAGGCAACCATTCTTAGACACAGATATACACCTGGCTTATCATTCTCAGTGCCTCATGCATTTATCCCTCATTCATAAAATGAATGCTTTCCAGGGACAGGGGGTAACTACCATGCTTTCTTTGCATTATCTGCAATTTATAGTTCAGTGCTGTGAACACAGCAAGGGGGAAGATATGCTTACCTATTGATAATTATGCCTCTAGTTTGTATAATGCTTTAACTAACAGAACGTTTCATATCGATTTCATCTCATGAAGTAGGTTTTGTGATAATCCCCAAATCACAGATGAGTAAATTAAATATCATCAAGATGGAGTGATTTCATCAATGAAACAGCTAGCAAGGGCAGACGTGTGATCTAATTCCCTGTCTCCTGATGAGATGCAGGATTGTAACGGTGGCACTAAATCTTCAATTTTGAGATGTGGACCTCGGGTATAATTCAATTTAACAAGTAATTTACCTTGGGGACTTTTAGAAAGTTTTTTTATCTTTTCTTTGCCTTCTTTCTGCCAAACCTTAATGATTCTGCTTGCTGTACATTTACTATGCAGACCAGTTTCAATGGTTCTATTTATTTGGCCCAGTGCTGGCCCTGTGACTTGGGAGAGGTTTTGCATCTCTATGGGATCCACTCCTGGCTCCAATTTAAATCTACAAGACATATGCGAAGGTTGTGGTAACCAGCTTAACTGCACCTTCCCCCACCCAAACAGACAAAACCAAACTCAAAAGGAGATTCCAGTACAGGCCGAAGCAATTTACATCCTGGTTAGAAACTATAAAACTTCAGACAAAAAGACTCTACACGGTCGTTTCCAGCAGACTCTGCCCAGCTGAGCCTCCTCTTACTGTAATAAATCTTTCTTCTGTATTTCTACCTGCCTTGTGCTAGCAAGCAGCCATAACATCTCATACCTTTAAAGCCATCCCTTAGCAATGGAGCTAATTTTCCTCCAGAATGCAGCAGTCCAATTATGCTCTTTCTAAACCCTGCCATTGTTAGATTTTAGCATAAGACCTCTCACAAGTAAGTGTTAATAAACGTTGGTGGTACTTTGGGAGTCCCTCCATTAACTCTTCTATTTGCTGGACTGTTTGCAGCCATTCACTGAGCATCCTCTTTGGCCCAGGGCTTCCCTGTAAGCACACTGTATCTGGGAGTCATTTGCTTGCATACATACCATGTGTCAGCAAATCAGGTTCTGTGCTTAGGCAAATAAGGCCTGTAACATCCCCCTACAGCCCTGACAGGTATAAGCATAGGTGTAAGCACTGTTATTCTACAGCTACCAAGCAGCTTTAAAGCTAGAGAAAGGAGAAAGAGAAATAAAGAAATAAAATAAGAAATGTTGTGGCTGCTCGCTCGTGGGCCGTGAACGAATTCACGAGTCAGACAGAAATATAGATTTATTAAAGTAAAAAGAGGGTCGGCTGGGCAGAGTCTGCTGACAACTACTGCAAATCACTGCGTCAACTATTGGTTTCATCTCAAGTTTTATATTTTCCTGTAGTTGAGTGTCAGGGGAAGGTGCAGTAAAGCTGCTTATCGCAACCTTTGCATATTTTATGTAGATTTAAGTTGGAGCCATGAGTGGATCACATACAGAGGCAAAAGAAAAGAAAGCTTTAAAAAATTCTCAAGCAAAATTACACTTATTAATTTGAATTATACCAGAGCTCCAAATCTCAAAAATAGAAGACTTAGGGCCACCATTATAATCCCCCTGCCTGAACAAGAAAGACACGCAGAAAGGGGACAGAACTTAAGAGAAAATGTGGGTTCCTTTCTGGACCTCCACATTAATGGACATGCAGTCTTGAGCACATCACCTAACATCTCAAGATTAGTTTTATCAGTTTTAAGATGGAGATTGTATCACTCAGGGCTCTCCAGAGAAACAAAAGCACACACACACACATACACACACAAACACAAACCTATACCTTAAGAGATATATTTCAAGGAATAGGCATATGCAATTGTGAGGGCTGGTAAGTCTGAAATCCATAGAGCAGGGCATTAGTCTGGAAACTCTTCTCAGGCAGGAGCTGATGCTACAGTCTTGAGGCAGATCTCCGGTTTGCTCTTAAAGCCTTTCAACTGATTGGATGAGGCCCAACAACATTATCAAGGTAATCTCCTTAGTTAAAGTCAAATGATTATGGATGATAAATAACCACATCTAAAAATGTACATTCACAGCAACAGCTAAATACGAGGTCGGACAATTCAGTTCGCAAACTCATCCTAGAGAAAGTGCTACATACCTCATTGCTGAATGTCACTATAGTCACCTTCGAAGTACTCCCCTTGGGAAGCTATGCACCAACACCAGCACCCAGTCCACCCTTCAAAGCAATTTTGGAACTCTTTTTCTGGAATGGCCATCACAGCTGTCGCCGTATTCTTCTTGATGTCCTGAATGTCATCAACATGTCTTCCTTTCACTATTTCCTTTATCTTCAGGTAAAGAAAGAAGTCATTGGGGGCCTGGTCAGGTGAGTAGGGAGGGTGTTCCAATACAGTGATTTGTTGACTGGCTAAAAACTCCCTCACAGGCAGTGCTATGCAAGCTGGTGCATTGTCGTGATGCAAGAGCTATGAATTGTTGGTGAAAAATTAAGGTCGTCTAACTTTTTCACGCAACCTTTTCAGCACTTCCAAATAGTAAACTTGGTTCACTGTTTGTCCAGTTGGTACAAATTCATAATGATTAATCCCTCTGATATCAAAAAAGGTTAGCAACAAGTTCGTGAACTTAGTTGTCTGACCTCATAAGTGAATAACTATAGCTATATACTATAGCTTAGGGACTATAGGTACTATAACCTAGCTAAGTTGACACAAAACTGTCACAGGGATGACGACAATGATGATGATGATAATGATGATGATGATGATGATGATGATGATGATGATGATGATGGAGGAGGAGGAGAAACTAGCTGTTTTTCAATTTATGAAAATTAAGTTCAAATACTCATTTTAAGTGTCCATCACAACATCTAGCATATAGTACAATTTCAATAAATATTACTCCATATGAACAGAAGCAAACATATGGAGGTGAGTGATTATTTATTTATCTTGTGACTCTTTTTTATCCTAGTTACCCCTCTGCCTTCATTTGATTTTGGGATAACCTCAACTATATTTCCTCAGAGATCTAAAGCTTAACTGACTTAGGATAAAGGTATGGCATCTAAGTGTGATTTTCAGGTAGATATATTATGCTTGAACAAGAGCTCTGTACTTCCCCATAGAGATAGCAATTCTTATTACCAACCTACAGCCTAAATCCTAATATATTATTATATTTTCATTATGCTATTTTAGCTTTTACTTTTTTATAGGCTATAGACATTTATTCCTATTAAAAGAAGAAATCTTTCTAGATTTGTGAGACTGAAAGTGGCTAACCTCATAACTTTGGCAAATAAGAGAAATTACATATGCAGAAAGGACACATTTTATTGTTATATACTTTTCAATGCATACTTATACAGACTGTTGTGTAAAGTAGAAATAGCCTTGGCCTTGGGATCTGGAAGAGAGCTTTCATTGTGGTTCTGCTACTTACTAGCTATATGACCTTGAGCAACTCAACTTACCTCTGAGTCTCCATCTCCCTACCCGTTATATTATAAAACTATCTTTGTCTATTCTGTAGGCTTATGGATGTTTTGTTTTTTAAAACATAATACATGAAAAGCTATTTGAACACTGACTGGCTTACTGATAATGCCTGATAAATGTTGACTGAATCAAAATATAAACACAACATGGATATTATATAAGAACTTCACCTAGATAATATGAATATGTAAAAGAATGTAGAGTTAGTTTGTTCTCCAACAAACAAAACACAGCATTTTCCATGCATAATTTTCCATGAATTTTTCATTGGCATTCACACAGAATTTTCAAGATCTGTTTTTTGCATAGGTCTCTTGTACAGATGATAACATTTTTCCAGTTATGCATTTTTTGTCATATGACAGTATCTGGACACTCAGAGCCAGTATGATAAGAGTAATCAGAGCTTGGATATAGACCAGGTAATAGAACATTGGATGAACGCTATCAAGACAAAGGAGCAATGAATAATCAAGCTCAACCTACCAGTGAAGGACCAGTCACTGGCCATGAGAAGCAGGGTTGGAAACATAGGAGGTCAGATTTCAATTGCTAGGCAAGTTCAAGTTCTTTTCAAGGGATTGGGATCCGGCTGCAAGTGCAAGATGAAGCACATAAAAACATGAAGAGTCAAATTGCCAGTTATAGAAGAGTAAAAATATCCAAGAGAAGGAGCACAGCATCCACAGTGATACCTGCCTCCAGGATGCTTCAATGCTATGAAGGCAACATTGTTCCCCCCCTGCACTCTCAGTTTACATTCTCCCTCATGGGCCTTGATAAATATCTTGGCTCTGAACGTGAACAAAGAGAGTTTTATTTTATTATTTAATAAAGAGTTGCAAATTTCTATTGATAGAAAGAATGTCCATATGCTTTAATAAGCATTAATTGGGGAAGACATGAACTGAGTTTCTGCTTGAGCTTAGACACATTAAAGGAAATGAAAAGGACACATTTTCAAGATTTTCATAATATCTACATTTCATATTGCTCCTTTATGCTGTGATGGATAAAGTGTTACCATCTCAACACTTATACGAATCTTTTCAGATTTTATTCTATTATTTTTCTATCAATTTTTGTTTACGGTAGTATTTTTTTCACTCTTTTCCTTTCATGTGGAATTTTTCCAGATAATCTTCTTGAGAAGAAAAACTTGATAAATTTAAATGTAAGATGCAATATTGAGAGTAGAGACCAGTGGGCAAAGAGGGTGCAATTATTCCTTATTGACAACTGGATCCTTTCTGACAATGATGACATATCGTGACTTAATTCACATTCACTGAGCAGCCAAGCAGAGTGAATAATAATCAAACTGTGGTCCAAGATTTAATGAAATAATAGACCAGAGATAAGCACAGGTTTACCTAGAGGTATTTTTTCATCACTATTCATAGCACATCATCCCAAGGTAACAGGTGATAAGATGTCAAATCTCCAAACTATCTTTCAGGGCAAAATAAAACCATCAGATGTTAGACATGCACAAAATGATGTAATAATTGCTCTAATAATTGAGCTCCAATTAAGCTTTGTGTATGCTCATTTACATAACCAGTGTGTAGTATTTGCAACAAAGATCATATCCTGTAAACACACACACACACACACACGCACACATACACGCATGCACACATGATCGCACGCACACACACACACCCTAAATGCAGAAATTTCAGTGAGATATCCCTTAAATATAATTCTTGGACAAGATTTTTAAAGCAATTCATTTGTTGTCAGATGGCCTAGTTTGAATCATAGCTTCTCTATCTAGGTTAGTCCCTTAGTCTAAGTCTCAGTGTTCACATCTATAAAATGGTAATAATAACACTTCCTTATTTTTCCACCTAGGTTCCAATAAGAGAATGTATGGGAAAGGTAATTTTAAGTGACAAATGCTGTACAAATATATACTACATATAGGAATTATTTTATTTATTACAGTTCCATCTGTGAATTCTAAACAGTTCTATCAATTAAAAACAAAAATGTAGGAACTATCAGTTTACCATCAATTTGATCCATGCCCAAATTATTATTATAATCTTGTTAAAAAATACACTAAAACTTAGGCATCTAAGTATAAGTTGCCCCTTCAAAGTGGTTATCTTTGGAGTTTGTATTTAAATGGGCATTGAATTGATCACTTAATATTTATAATACATTTTGCTAGGTATTTTATAAACATCAGCAGTTAATCTTTACACAGTCCTGATGCATAGGTATAAATTAAGTCTATTTTGCAAAGAAGAAATAGGAGATGAGAGAGATTTTCAAGGTCATGGCATGACTTACTGGTATAGCTGCTGTCATTCAAATTTGAGGGAATTGACTGCATAGGCAAAACCTAAGAAAGACTTGTTTACACTATGGCGTGTCTCAAGATCTAAGAAAGTAAGTAATCTACTATGTTTGGAAAATAAGAAAGAAAATGGATTGCCAAAATATGAGGCTATATTTTGAGTCAAAGTTAGAAAACAAATTGAGTAACCAAGATTCAGCAAGATACTAAGATTGATGGCCTTGAAAGTCAAGCCGGAGAATTTTACCTTAGCTGAGTGGGTATTGTAAGTTATTGAATAAGGTAATGAATGCCGTGATGAAACCAATAATTTAGGAAAATGAGGCTGAGCGTGGTTCCTAAGATTTTGAATGATTGGAAAATTTAAATGTAGGACTTGAGAATTGATAGAATGTTACAAATATATACATAAAATTTAAGGTTCTTTAAAAATATGTTAATGCACAAAGTTTTTAACAGAGATATTTATGCTTATATATTTGGGACATGTATCATGACTTAATGGGAACATTAATGTGTTTAGATGAATTGACTTGTCAGATGCCTACCAACTTTTAGGGCTATTTATTTATTTATTCATGAGCAATTATATATTTTCCGTTTTGGGCCACTTTTTGATATATATTTTATGTTTTTCTTTATAGTTACATTTCATTTTTGTATTAGCCTTCCTTTTTTGATGTACACCAAAATACAAATAGTGAAAAATTAACCATATGAATGGTAAAATAATGTTGTGTCCTTAGGGAAAATTTATGGAGTTTTATTTGCATTGGACATACCAAAGAAATTAGGACAAGGGAAAATATGTGCTAGATAAGTAAAGGAAATATTTATGGTGTGTGTGTGTTGGGGGAGGGCAGGGGCAGAGACAGAGAAAGACACAGAGACAGGGAGACTGATTTTATTTAAAACCCAAGACTCTACATTTTCTCTCTTAAAATGTGAAAAGTCCAGTTGGCTTAACCGTGCAATGGCAAACTACATTAACATAGATAATTTAGTATGGTGTATCAAGGATTGAAAATATCTGTAAAATGGCACTTTAAGTTATCTGATTTCTTGTGAATTGATTTTTTTTTCCCACAGGCCTACTTTTTTTCACTTTCAAGTTTGTATCATTTCTCATGGTTTTTTTTTTTAAAGATTTTTAAAATTGGGGAACTGAGGGAGGGGAACAGCATTGGGGAATCGGGGAAGGGGAACAGACAAGTTTCTGTCCTTTTGTTCTTCAGTCTAGTTGTGGAGGATATCGCTTCACTGGCCCATGTTGGTATTATCATTGTGCTCTTCCCGGGTGAGGCAGATTGGTCGCCGGCCTCTGGACGGCCGCTCATGGCGGCCCAGGGCAGCTCACGCTGGCTGCCAGCCAGTCACGGTAGCTCACGGCAGCCCGCTGCAGGCCCGCTGCAGCCTACACTGTCACCAGCGACTCATGGCAGCCTAGCTCCAGGTCGAGCTGTTGTTCACCATCTTAGCTGTAGAGGGCAGTGTCACTGGCCCTCATGTGGGATCCGAACCAG